>NC_050581.1:26288357-26547618 GCF_011100635.1 Trichosurus vulpecula
CCAAAGCCTGTTCCTGGTTTACTGTGGCCCAGTCTATGCTGCTGCAACCGGGGGTAGATTGTACTCCACTCTCACCCATGTGCAACAGACTTTTCCTGCCAACTTTCTAAGGTGGCTCTGGCTGAAAAATTATTTCACTCTGTCCTTTTGTGGGTTCTGCTGCTCCACTAATTGTTTTATGGCATTATCTAAAGTGTTCAGAGGGGTTTTGGGGAAAGCTCAGGTGAGTAGCTGCCTTTTCTCAGCCATCTTGGCTCTATCGCCTCTACAGTCTTACATCTCAAGGCATTCTCATAAGATAAGAAAGCAATTCATACTTTGTATTTGTGAAATGTGGAGATTATAATTTTGGTGGGTGAGAGAATTATATCAGAGACAAGGACAGCAATTGATATCCTCTGGGGTTAGGTGGCATATTGAATAGAGCACCAGCCCTGGAGTCAGGAGGAACTGAGTTCAAATTAGGCTTTAGACACTTAGTATGACTTTAGGGAAGTCACTTAACCCCAATTGCCTCAAAAAAAGACTTACATCTAACTCATACCCTTTATGTGTATGAGTATTATATAAATCCTAGATATTGGAAGATACTTCACTATAAAAATATATGGAGATGGATGGAGAAGTTTCAAAAATGCACAGAAAATTAAGTTAATATGATCAATAAAATTAATAGATTTAGTTAGAAGGGACCTTTAAGGTCATCTAATATAAACCCATTTTACAAATGAAGAAACTGAGTTACACAAAAGTGACTTGTCCAAGGTCATAGATATTGTGACAGAGTAGGATTTGAACATTTGGTCTGTGGTTCCAAATTCAGTGCCCTTTCCACTGTGGTAAGACAAAAGTAAGGAATAGCTTGTCATTTGGTTGGACTGTAACTTAGAGCTGTTGTTCAGTCATGTCTGATACGTGTCACCCCATTTGGGGGTGTCTTGGCAAAGACACTGGAGTAGTTCACCAATTCCTCATGAGAAAACCAAGGCAAACAGAGTTAAGTGACTTGCCTAGGGTCACACACTTAGTAAGTGAGTCCAGGTTTGAATTCAGGAAAATGATTCTTTTTGACTTCAGATTTGGCATTCTAGCCACCGTAACACCTAGCTGCCTGTAACATAGAGTACATAAAGGAAAACAAGTAGGAGGTGGAGGACCTTTCAAGCCAGGATAATGCTTTATCCTTTTTTTTAAGTTGTGGAGTAGTTTCACAGTGGTTAGTACACTGGATTTGGAGGCAAGAAGACCTGAGTTCAGATCCTACCCCAGACTCGCATTAGCTATGTGACAATAGGCAAGTCACTTAATCTCTTTCTGTACCTCATTTTCCTCATTTATAAAACAAGAGATTTGGACTTGATGGCTTCTAAGGTCACTTTGATTCCATAAACTAGACCTGGAAGCATGTTCTCCATATCAGGGACCCTCCAGTGCTAACTGAAAAGACCATCATAGTTCTGACTAATGAATCCTGATATTGTTAATCTATTTGTACATTTAGATAATAGGCTTGCTATTCCAGGTTTATTAGTTATTTATATCGTGTCTTGACATTTCCCTCTGTATTTGCAATTGGACCATCACCATTGCTATATATCTCCTTGAACTCTATACAAATTAGGAAAATAATTCATTTCATTATAAGAATATGCTTAGAAAATTAAATTATAACTTATTAGGATATGATTAATTCAGTACTCTTATTGAATCAATAGATGATATCTTAAAAAATTATATTCATTCAATACCCTTATTGAATGAATGATATCTTTAAAAATTACAATTAACCTAGGGAACTCCTAGTGGAGAAAATAACTCTACCATTCTCTACTTGGGAATCTCAACATAGAGAGTGGCTATGAAGTTAAGTGACTTGCTTTGTGTAACAGAGCCAATAAGTGCTAGAAACAGGACTTCAACAATCTTTTTGAATGAATGAAAGATATCTTAAATTCCAATTTGATCTAAGAATATTCTTATGATGAAATGAATTAAACACCTACTTTGTGTTAGGTGTTTGGGATACAAAGATGAAAACAGAACAGCCCCATTCCTCTTCCTTCAATAAGCTTATATTCTATGGGGGGAGGGGTGGTGAAGAATAACATGAACACAAAAAATTAAATACATAATACATACAGAGAAACTACAAAGTGAAAGGCAGCCATAGCATGGTGGATATGGCTAGTCTGAGAGTTAGGAAGACCTGAGTTCATCTTGGCGCCTTACACATCAAGTTAACTTGTGTTCAAGTTAATTAACCTCTCAGTCCCTCCAGACCATTCTTTAAGACTATAACGTACAGAGGAGTTGTTGATATGTATTGGTAGAGGGAATTTCGTCCCTGGGAATGCCTTATCCAAGTAAAATCACAGTTTCAGTCCGAAATTACAAAGTAATTTTGGGGTCAGAGGGTATAATAACTAGAGGAATCAAAAACAATCTTTTACTGGAGGTGACATTAGAACTAAGTCTGTAGAGAGACTATAGTTCACTAATCATGTTTGGCTGTGTGTGTGTGTGTGTGTGTGTGAGAGAGAGAGAGAGACAGAGAGAGAGAGAGAGAGAGAGAGAGAGAGAGAGAGACAGAGAGAGAGAGAGAGAGAGAGAGAGAGAGAGACAGAGAGCAAGAGAGATAAAGAGAGAGAAATACCAATAATATGGCACATATTACAAATAGAAATGTCACAACTACTTTAGAAAAAAATCTCTTACTATCAGTATTCTCAGTAGGAGAATCCTTATTATTTGCTATCTAAATAGTTCAGCTTTGTTGGTTAGAACACTATGATTAATAAGACCAGGGATATCCTCAGGAACTAAAGAGACTTTGAATATAGGCAAGACCTCCTTAAAATTCTATAATCTGAGGAAACCCGAAACTAACAAGTGGGAAGGGCTACTAACCACAAGTTATAAGAAGGGGTGAATACTTAACTTTTTTATTCTAACATAATTTACCTTTTCATATCATAGGAACAGAATCAGGGTGACAATTATATCATAGGTGGTCATTGTTAAGAATTCTATCCTCTTCCCAACCTGATTCTAATTGGAGAAGATAATTTTAAGCTGCTATTGATGGAGTTCTACTAATTTTGTGTCAATAGGCCATCCGTAAGCAACTCCAGAAAATTTTGCATCATGTTGTTAACAGTCTTAGGAATGAATTATCCTCATTTTTAAAGAAGTTTAAGGTTTCAGAATCTAATGCCCCGATTTACAGCCATGACTTGAAATGAATAATTACTATAGAAAACTATAGTTTTCACCACCCCTTGGGGAGTGGTGATTGATTTTAACCTTTCTTCCCTGCCAAACCATTATTCTGAACATGACATTTCCCCCTGCCACTTCCCATGTTCTATTTTGTTAAAGAAAATTGCATTTTCTATTTCTAGGCAAAGCAGAGTTGTTTATGTCAGTCAATTTAACACAATACACCAGTTCTTCGTTGTGTGGAATAAGCACTAATGAGATTCGAGCAAGTGATCATTCCAAGATCCAAGTCCAAGCCTCCCAGTGGGACATAAAAATGGATACATGATGATCTTGTAAGGACAAAGGTATTTAATATTGATGATGAAGCAACTTTTATCTCCTAGAGTTTTGGGGAGCGTTTTCATTTACTGTTATATGCATTCACTTTTTCCCACTTAGCCATCTTCACAGTTTTGGACTGGAAGGTACCTCAGAGGTCATCTAGGTTATTTTACATGTGAGGAAATAGACTGGGGGAGGTAAAGTAATTTTCCCCAAGGTCAGTCAAATACCTGGAAAAGTACACATACACCTATCTGTATTTTTTTTGAAAAATCTAAGTAGGTTAGAGAGTTCTTTATGCATCCACATCAACTTACAGACAAACCCCTTTTTTCTCAGTCCTCATCTTTCTTTGCCTTTCTGCTGTATTGATGTGGTTGACCACCCCCTCCTCTTGTGTACTTCCTCTTCTGAGTTTCTTTCTTGATTCTCTTTCTATGTGTCTAGCCATTCCTCCTTAGTCTCAATTAATGGCTGATAATCCATATCATACTCCCAAACTCTGAATGTTCACAAAGCTCTGTCCTACGCCCTCTTCTATTCTCTTTCTATACTTCTTTTTTGTTACTTCCTCTACTTCCATGAATTTAATCATCTCTATGCAGATGACTCATAAATATATTTGTAGACTCTTTTCTTTCCACTGAGCTTTAGTCCTATATCACAAACTCCACCTCAAATCTCTCCCCAAGAGTCTATCTTCCACCTAGTTATCAAAGTGATTTTTCTTAAGCACAGATTAACCATATCTCTACTTTACTGGTTCACTTTTGCCTGTAGGATAGGATGTAAATTTCTCTCTTTAGTTCTGCAGACCTTCGAAATAATGCATACCAAATCATGAAACTGCATGCCTTTGACCCAGCAATACCACCCCTAGGTATATATCCTAAAGATATCAAAGAAAGAGGAAGAAGATCTATATGTACAATAATAATAATAGCTAACATTTATATAATACTTTGAGGTTTGCAAAGTACTTTATAAATATTATCTCATTTTAATGTCACAACAACCTGAAGAGACAGATGCTGTTATTATCCCCATTTTACAAATTAGAAAACAGGCTTAGAGAAGTTGAGTGACTTGCCTAAGGTCACAAAGCTAGTAAATACCTGAGGCCATGGTTGAAGTCTGGTTTTAGGATCTTTACATCTAGAAACTAGCTGCCAATATACTTATTTAACACTTCTTTTTTGTAATGGCAAATTACAGGAAACTAAGGGAGGACTCATTGATTGAGGAATGCTTGAACAAATGATATTATATAAATACAATAGAACATTATTGCATTTTAAGAAATGACAAAGGCATGGTTTTAAGGGAAACCTTAGAAGACTTATATAAACTGATTCAAAATGAAGTTAACAGAACCAGGAGAATAATTTATATAGCAACAATGAATACAGAAGTAATGTAAAGATGAACAATTCTGAAAGACTTAAGAACTCTGACGAATGTAAAGACCAACCATGATTCCAGAGTACTGATGTGGAAGCCCGCTACTCACTTGGGGAAAGAGTAGTGATGGACTCAAGATGCAAAATGAGACATACAGTTTTGGACATTGTTAATGTTGGAATTTGCTTTTTAGAGATTTTATATATGGATATGTGCATATATACACACACATATATACATACACACATTTATATGTATGTGTATGTATATACATATGTATGTGTATATATAATATGTATTTGTTTAAGAGATTTTGTTTTTTTTTCTTTTTCCAGCAGGGGCAGCAGGAGGTGGGATAGAGAGGGAAAATATGGATAGCATCTCTCCATCCCCAAATGAAAGGAGAATAGAAAGAATTCCAGAAGGAATCACAAATAAGCTAGACAGATCTAAAGTTACATGTTGAATTTTTGTATTCTTTAAAGCTCTAATTAATAGAGATTTGCCATTCCACACACAATTCCCTTCTATTTTAATTGGTATTTGCTAAGTTTAGAATAAAAAATAAAAGGAGAAAAGAAAGCCTTTTACAACTCACCCTAACCTATCTCTCCAGCTTCATTGGACATTATTCTTCCTTCCTGTGCTCTACAATCCAACCAAACTGGTCTTTTTTGTTCCTCACACACAGCACTCAATCTCCCTTCCCCATCTCTTTTCATTGGCTATTTCCCATGCCTAGAATACTTTCCTTCCTCACTTGCAACTCAAAAGAAAAAAAAATGGTAGCTATGGCGGTACAATAGATAGAGCGCTGGGCCTAGAGTTAGGAAGACCTGAATTTAAATCTGCCTCAGACAACCTACTAGTTATGTGATGTGGGCAAGTCCCTCTGCCTCAGTTTCCTCAACTGTAATAACAACACCTTCCTCCCAGAGTTGTGAGGATTAAAAGGGATATTTGTTAAACACTTAGCATAGTGCCTGGCACTATGCTAAGTGTTCCCTTCCTCTTCCCCAGAATTCCTCTCTTCCTCCAAGGCATATCTCAAATATCAACTTCTACATAACGTCTTGCCTCATTCCCTCAACCCCTAATAATCTGTTTTTCGACTGCCGAACTAACTCACCAAGGCAGATGCAAAAGCATTGGACACATTTTGATAGAATCCTAATTCTTGGATGGGGCTTAAGGATCCTAATCAAAAATGATTATGGATTAGTTAGTATATATGAGGAATGGGACATGTCCCCCAAACTCCCTTTCGTAAATCTGCCAGTGCTCTGGCTTTGAGCAACACAGTGTTTTCTAAACTATATTCAGTGGAGTGCAAGTGCTCTGTAATATAAGTACAGTGACACAACTAAATTTCCACATTTGCAATATTTTCCTCCTATTGAATATAAAATATAAAATTAGGTAAATATCAAAACATGTTGTGGAAGTTTTTCAGTATGAAAATAGGTTAAATTTTCTCTGCTTTGTGCCAAAACTTCCAACTTATCTCTGGGGTATGCCATAAGCCCATGAACCCCTAGCCCAGCATTTATGGGTTCTGTCAATGTATTTCAAGCTTAAAAGTGTTTTATGAACAAATTAGTTTCGAATTGTTGCCCCGAAGGATCCCTCTCTTGCTTCCTTGCAGGCCAGCAGTACTCACATAAACTAGGAGACCTAATTCCATCTGTCTTTCCCATTTTGGTACAAAGGACTGAAGGGGAAAGAAAACATGGATATCCAGAAAGCTCCAGAATCACTTAAAATAGTGTATATTACCTCTGGGCTTATCAAGCTGAATGATCCTGGATTGACATTTGATTGAAATTTTTAAATCTGATGATAAGGAGAACAGTCATGCCAATGTATGTCTCGGGATACTTACCCCCCTCCCCATCTTTACCTCTGACCCTCTAACTCTAGACTTCTGTTGGGATAAACACAAATATCATTTAGCTCTTTGTCCCTCATTTCATCTTCTCTATACAAATATAATGTCTATAGTGTAATAGACAACTGATTCTCTAGAGTTTACTCCCCTAATTTTTGGCATGCACAGAATGCATTCAGGGCGAGAAAAGAGAGCAGGGAATGCATCAAGGACTCGTGCCTCCGTCTGTGCAGCAGGATGTGAAGTTGCCATAGTAGCAATCAGTCTGCTAAATAACTAGTCACATAAACGGATTCAAAGGCAAAGACTGATTTGGGTCAGAGAATAGCACTCCATCAAGAGTGACTTCTCTGTGACTTTGGATGATTGTTTTGCTTTTGTAACTGCACCGGTGATGCATATTGAGAGGGTGCCCAACTGCAAGAGGAGCATATGGGACTGAAGAGTCCTCCTGTACATGGAGAAGTGTTCTATTTATGCCATTGTGGCACCAGTGGTGAAGACAGGCAATTAGATGAGGAGGGACTGTGTATTGTGTGATAAGTGCTGCTCCCATTCTCTCTAGTTGATAGAAATCAAGTATGGGGAATGGCTAGTATCAACTCTGAGTACTCTCCCTTGCCTCGTCTCTCTACAAGAGATTTCTTGGGATTGGGTTTGTTCTCAGTCACATGCAGGGTTAGGTCAAGACGTTGGAATTTCTAAGTCTGTTTAATATTTGGAAATAGTACTTTCTCAAGTCCAAAAGAAAACTGAGAGCTAGGACAAGGAGGGCACACTGAAACACAGAATCAGAATCAACCAGTTATAAGATTACTCTGGTTGGCACACTGCCAAAGTTTCTTCAAATGCCATTCTCCTCCCACACTGCTGGTTTCCAAAAACACACAAGTGGCTTAATGTATGATTCTTAGAGGTGTCCCTCTTTTACGCTTTTCTTGATTATACCTGGCTGCTGTGTGTTTACCTATCTTAAGAGCGAACCTGTGGCTAGAGAAAAGGGACATTCTATTTCAGCACAGACAGAAATTCTCCAGGGCAACATTCATAGGCAGACTATTCTGGAGACTTAACTCTATTTATTTAGTCACTAGGGAGCATATAGAAACCAGTGAGACTAATGACTAGCCCCATTGACCTCAGTTTCCTCACGTGTAAAATGAGGAGGTTGATAATGAGCTTCTCCAGACCTCAAACAACAAGTCTCTAAGGCACCTAGACAAGCAACAACGTATTGTAGCTATCTGTATCTTAACATCCTCTCTGGCTATAAGCTTCATGAGGGTAGAGATTGTATCCTCCCTAAACTTTTTACTTCCCTCAGTGCTTAGTACAGTGTTCTTTATACAATAGAAGCTTTATTGGAGTTTGCTATGTCAATGACTGATCTCTAAGGTCTCAAGTATTCTATTAGTCTAGAATTCTATAAATATTCCCAGGAGGTGGAACTAGCTTATGGATTGGGCGACTCTACTTAATAGAGAAGACAAGATAACCACTTTTTTTCTGGAACTTTGGCCCTGACTCAGTCATTGCAGTGAGAAGGGAAATGAAACTTTCACTGGCTCCCAGGTGCTCTTCAGCACCTTGTCTAAATGCAGGTAGATTTTCTAAATACAAAAATAGAATGGTAGGCAAGATGATGAGAGAATCTGGATACAGGGAAAGATTCATCACACGAATAAATTATCTCTGGAATGAGAAAACCATACTGATAAATGAAAGTGTAGTCCACCCTTCTAAAAACTTATGTATTCAAAGATGCCAGTTGAGCTTCTTCTCTGATCATTGTTGAGAATGAAGAGCTTAGTCACTCAATTCCTTTTTTCTCCACTAGTTTAGCTTTTTAAGGTTCAACCAATTAAGGCTAAATTGTCAACGAAAAACAAAATGAAAATGAAAGGGAGGTAAGAGACTGAAAATGATTGAAGGTGATAGAAAGTAAAGCTCAAACGTTATATATAGGGCCAAATGTGAAAGCTCTTCACTTGCTGCCACTGACATCCATTTTTAGGTACCTTTTAAAAGATATCTTGGGAATCTAAATCACCTCTCTCTACTAGAGTCTTTATCTTCTCTCCCCATTCCCTATCCCACCAAACCTCCAATAGAACTGCTATTAGGAAAGGACAATAGTGACGGAATCACCATAACGCTTTAGTCACAAAATATTTTTACATTTGGAAATTGAGGCTTGGAGAGGTAGCCACTTCTCCAAGGTTGGCAGACCCTGGTCGAGTATAATTTCTACTGCATTTTATGAACTCCCTCATATTACAGTGTAAATGAACAATAAGGCCTAATCTTGTAGCATTTTAGCCATTGGCAAAAGCCTCCGATGTAAACCCAAATAATGTAGCTTTAATTTTATAATTTTAGGCAGTGGCAAACTGGGTATAAGAGAAGATTTTTGTGGGAATGGGAAAACTTCCCTCTAACTTCCCAGTCTCCTGGGTATTCTTAATTAGGACCTTATGCAGTAATTTTATAACTGTCATTTTCACTTTGCATATTGTAGACTTTTTTTCACCCCCACCCATTCACCCAACCTCTCTTTCCTTTAAATACACAATTATAGAAGAGCACATAAAGATTTGATTGGCATACATACTCTACCTGTGAAGTTCCCACTGACAGAGTATGCTTATCCCAGCAGCATATATCTTAATTTTGGGTCTCCAAGCAAAACTTGACCAAACCCCACTGCCTTTGGTCATGTCTTTGACATACACCCTAGGGAGCTCCTTCTTTTTGTGGGCTTGCAATCTCTGCAGGTGCTGCTGCTGCAGCTGCTGTCTAAAAGGTCTTGCCTGTAGCTCGTCTTATTACTGTATTTTCTATTCTTGCATGTTTTGGCTCCTTTCCTAGACCCCAGGTCCATGTTACATTTAGTCACACTTAACAAAACTGATAAGTGATCTCTCGCCCATTAAGGCTTAAATCAGAGAGCTGAACATGAAACTTCAGTGATTGGTGTCTGGTGGCGCCATCAATGCCAAGCTGTGCCCCAATTAGTGGCGTACAACAATGTAGATGACTTCCTGATTGACTATGCTTCATTTCTATTCTTGGGCACATGCAATATGATACCTCAAAATCAGCATATCTAAAATCAAATTTATAGTCTTTCCCTCAAAATCCATTCTTCCTTCAGATTTTACTATTTCTGTCAATAGCACCATCAATCTCCCAGTCACCCAAACTGTAATAAAAATCTGAGAGTGATCTTTGACTTCTCCATCTCCTTTGCCTCTCCCATGTCCAATCACTTAATCACTTCTGTTTTCACAGTACCTTGTGAACCCATCCTTTTCTTTCTGATCCCATTGTAATCAGGGTGGCCAAGCTCCTAATTACCTTCTTCCTGGGCTATTGTAATAATCTCCTAACTGGTCTTCTGACCTCCAGTCTCATATTAAATCATCCTTCATATCACTACCAGATTACCCTAGCATAGTGAGTGGAGTTGGCCTCAGAAACAGAAAAATTAAGGTTCAAATCCCACCTCTGACTTTATCATCCATATGCAGTCCTTCTTCAATTTGGACTTTGTGCCATTTCTTCTCCATGATAATGGCAAATGCTTTTGGTGAGCATACATCTGCCTCATCTAATATTTATGATCAGAAGATTTTTGAACAATGGTAAGCTTCAGGAAATTAAAGACCCCAAACTTAATGACCCTAGACTCCCTCCTAACTTTTTAAAAATATTAATTCAGATATTCTGTCAGATTTATTTCATGACTACCAGCCACAGAACATTATATCTTCTGAGGAATTAAAATCATGTTTCACTCAGAAGGTAGGGAACCGGTGCATGGTTGGCGTAGGCAGGCTGCAAACACATAGTAAATAGGCAGTAGTTGTTAGCAGAGAAATGTAGAAGTGAAAATGAAGATTGGTGTGGAGATGGGTTGGACAGCCTAAGGACACCACTGGTAACCTTGAGATGTCAGTGGAAAGCAAAGAAAGCTCCTAGCATGCTGAGTGAACAACGTGGGACAAACTTCTGGAAGTACATGGACAAGTGTATCACAGCATAAGTATACGTGGATGGGTCAAGATTTGCATTTCTGAACTAAACATCTATATCACTAAGAGCATTAGCAAATCCATTTAATATGTTCCCCAGCACTTGCCTCATCATTCTCCATAAAGCAGTTATTTAATAAATAATTAGTGAATTAAATTTGTCATTGACTAGTTAGATAAGATGTTTGCTTCCATCTCTTATGTAGGAAACCCAGGTGCAGTGAGCAAATCTTTCTGATTCAGAGATGAATACTGAAATCTCTATTTAATCCTTTTAAAAAAGTCAAATATTTTGGACCACGATGCCAATTTGGCCTTCAAATTTCTTAACTTGGCTCCACATCTGGGGACTTTTGATGCATGTTCAGCATTTAATGAAGATCTTATTGGATAAAAGTATTCATTCTTTCCCTTTTTATCATCCAATGGGGCAGTGGAAGTTTGAGATCTAATCCTAAGTCCTGTGAAGTAGATTATTATATTATTATTACTGGTTATATTATATTATATTACTGGTACACATGGTTATAAATAAATATAATAGCCACTTCCATACAAAGACAAGAAGTCAACACAGAGTTAAAGAACAAAATGTATTCAGATCATCCTCATCTAATAAATGAAATCCTCACTTAGTTTCAGTTTTCTTTGTATTAAAAATGTACAACAGTCTAGGTAGAGAAGATAAAGCCTTAAAGATTTTCCAAAGAGATAAATGAGATAAATGCAACCCCAGAAATAATGCTGTTCAATGACCCTCTGATTCTTGTTAAACTGGTATAAAATGGTGATACTTGGTTGTCAAAGGTGTCACTGTCAGGAAGGATGACCCTACTTAATGTCAAAACGGAAAATAATCATAGAATCGTAGATTTAGAGCTAGAGAATATCTTTGTGGTGAATTCTTCATAGATGGTAAGGTCCTGCAGATGCCCCTGTTTCCAATACATGAAAATGTATTGGAAAACCTCAAAATGCTATAGGACCCCTTCAATAGAAGAGTCTAACACTCCATATAGGAAAAACTAAATCAATCAAAAATGTCTAGAAAAAATTGTCCAGAGTAGATTATGCAGTTAGATGGCCGGTCATTGAGTTATTATATTGCCACCTGTATCTCAGTCACTATAGATGGACCCAAAGGGAAAAGGGAATAGGTTATATTGCATTTGTAAAATTAAGCAGTACCTTTTAATGATCTTAAGCTACTCCATGGGACAAAAACTTGTCTTTTAGAAAGAAATATTTTCCTAGTAATATAGCCTGTTTGCAAATCTTAGGTAGATACATAGAACATTTATTAAGCATTTACTATGTGCCAGGCACTATTCTAAGCACTAAGGATAGAAATACAAGTAAGCAACACATGCCTGCCTTCAAGGAGCTTACATTCTAGTGGAGGAAGACAGGTAATGCCAGTTGGCATTATTTGCATCAGGTAGCAGGAAAGTGGGGTGGAGATCTGGTTTCAGGCAAGAAAAAGAAAAGCTCATCTATCTATCTCACCCAGAGTGGTTCCAGGGACAGGGAACCTGAGTTTAAATCTGTCCTCGGACACTCACTAGCTGTGTGATCCTGGGCAAGTCACTTAATTGTGTTAGCCTCAGCTTCTCCATCTGTAAAATATCCTGGAGAAGGAAATGTCAAGCCACTTCACTATCTTTGCCAATAAAACCCCAAATGGGGTAACAAAGAGTCATGAGAACAAAAGTTAAATAATTAGTTGTTTACTGGTTGATAAATTGTTTTAAAATGGTAAATAGGTGGTCTGGAAGGATGGTCAGAGTAGAGGTTTGGATGTGGTGGCTAGGAAGTAAAGACAACAGTCTCCAAAAATTAAAATTGAGGATGACCCAGAGACCAATGGTGAGACATGAGGTAGATGCAAGTAAGCTGCAGCATGTTTTCTTTCTTTTTTAAAATTTATTTTAGTTTTCAACATGTTTCCACAAGATTTTGAGTAACAAACTTTCTCCGCATCTCTATCCTCCCCCCACCCCAAGATGGCATTGCCCCTTTCCCCAGTATTCCCTGTCTTCTCTCGCCCCCTCCCCCCCTTATCTCCTTCCCCCTTACTTTCTTGTAGGGCCAGGTAGATTTCTATACTTCATTGCCTGTGTATCTTATTTCCTAGTTGCATGTAAAAACAATTTTTGAACATTTGTTTTTAGAACTTTGAGTTCCAAATTCTCTCCCTTCTTCCCTCCTCACTCACACTCCTTGAGAAGGCAAGCAATTCAATATAACTTATACATGTTTCATTATGCAAAATACTTCCGTAATAGTCATGTTGTGAAAGACTAACTATATTTCCCTCCATCCTATCCCATCCCCCTTATTTCAATTTCTCCTTTGACCCTGTCCCTTTTCAAGTGTTTCCTTTTGACTACGCCTTTCCCCAATCTGCCCTCCCTTCTATCACCCCCCTCTTATCCCCTTCTCTCCTACTTTCCTGTAGGGTAAGATAACCAGTTGAGAATGTATGTTATTCCCTTCTTAAGCCAAATCCAATGAAAATAAGGTTCACTCACTCCCTTTCACCTCCCCCCTTCCCCTTCCATTATAACTGCTTTTTCTTGCCACTTTAATATGAGGTAATTTACCCCATTCTATCTCTCCCTTTCTCCTTCTCCCAATATATTCCTCTCTCACCCTTTAATTTTATTTTGTTAGATATCATACCTTCATATTCAACTCACCCTGTGCCCTCTTCATATACATACATGAATATTCCCTTCAACTAACTTATACTGAGAAAGGTCTCATGAGTTACACATATCATCTTTCCATGTAGGAATGTAAACAGTTCAACTTTAGTAAGTCCTAGATGATTTCTCTTTCTTGTTTACCTTTTCATGCTTCTCTTGATTCTTCTATCTGAAAGTCAAATATTCTATTCAGCTCTGGTCTTTTCATCAAGAATGCTTGAAAGTCCTCTATTTCATTGAAAATCCATTTTTTTGCCCTGAAGTATTATACTCAGTTTTGCTGGATAGGTGATTCTTGGTTTTAATCCCAGCTCCCTTGACTTCTGGGATATCATATTCCAAGCCCTTTGATCCCTTAGTGTAGAAGCTGCTAGATCTTGTGTTATCCTGATTGCATTTCCACAATACTTGAAATGTTTTTGTTTTTTTTTTCTGTCTGCTTGCAATATTTTCTCCTTGACTTGGGAACTTGGGAATTTGGCCATAATATTCCTAGGAGTTTTCCTTCTGGTATCTTTTCCAAGAGGCAATCAGTGGATTTTTTAAATTTCCATTTTACCCTCTGGTTCTAGAATAACAGGGCAGTTTTCCTTGATAATTTCTTGAAAGATGATGTCTAGGCTCTTTTTTAATCATGGCTTTCAGGTAGTCGCATAATTCTTAAATTACTCTCTCCTGGATCAATCTCCAGGTCAGTGGTTTTTCCAAAGGGATATTTCACATTGTCTTCCATTTTTTCATTCTTTTGGTTCTGTTTTATAATTTCTTGATTTCTCATAAAGTCACTAGCTTCCATTTGCTCCTTTCTAAATTTTAAGGCATTATTTTCTTCAGTGATCTTTTGGACTTCCTTTTCCATTTGGCTAATTCTGCCTTTCAAGGCATTCTTCTCCTCATTGGCTTTTTGGAGCTCTTTTGCCAATTGGGTTAGTTTATTTTTCGAAGTGTTATTTTCTTCAGTATTTTTTGGGGTCTCCTTTAGCAAGCTGTTGACTCGTTTTTCATGATTTTTCTTGCATCACTCTCATTTCTCTTCCCAGTTTTTCTTCTACTTTTATTCCTTGATTTTCTAAATCCTTTTTGAGCTCTTCCATGGCCTGAGACAAATTCATATTTTTCTTGGAGACTTTTGATGTAGGATCTTAGACTTTGCTGACTTCTTCTGGCTGTATGTTTTGATCTTCTTTACCACCAAATAAGATTCTTTAGTTTGAGTCCTTTTATGCTGTCTGCTTATTTTCCCAGCCAGTTACTTGCCTTTTGAGCTCTTTGTCAGGGTATGACTGCTTCCAGAGCAGAGAGTGCCCCAGCTTCAGGGGTTTTGAGCTGCTGTTTTCAGAGCTACTTATAGGCACCTATAGATTTTCAGTTCTTCTGAGGTGGTATGATCCAATATGAGGTGTTTACTCCTCTTCTGGCTTGTGCTAACATCTGCAAGTGATCTCAACCACTCCTTTCTGCCATGTAACTACCAGGAGCCACCACAAGCTCTGCCACACCTGTGCTCCTCCTCCCCCAAGGGCTGTCAACCAGGACTGTGACCCAAATCCAAGAAGGGCAAAACAGGAGAATCCTGCCTCAGTGCCAGCAAAGAGATCCCTGCACTCCTGCTCTGATCAGCTGCTTGTTTCCCTCCATCATCTGTGGGCCTGGAGCTTCCACTGCAGCTGTAGCCTCACCTCCACCACCCTGGGGCTGGGGCCAGACTGTGCCCTTCTTTCACCCAAGTCCAACAGTTTTCCCATTGACCTGCTAAGTTGTCTTTGGCGTTTGTGGGTTGAAAAGTCTGGAAACTGCCACAGCTCAGTGATTCAGGGCCATGATGCTTGCTCCCAGGTCTGCTCCGGCCTGGTCTGTGCCTGTGTGGCACAAGCTGGGCTGCATTCTGCTCCCAGCCTGGTGTGACCTTTCCCAGAGACCATCCAGGCTGTCTTGGGCTGGAGACTTGTTTCACTCTGTCATTTCGTTTGCTCTGTAGCTCTAGAATTTGTTTAGAGTCAATTTTTACAGTTGCTTGGAGGGATTTGGGGGAGAGCTCAAGCAAGTCCCAGTTTTCTCTCTGCCATCTTGGCTCCTCCCTCTGCAGCATGTTTTCAATGATAACCTAAGTTCAAGAAGTGACATAAGGAATATGATGGAGAAATTTTATGATTAGAAAAAGAAGAAATATAAAAAACGCTTAGAGGCTGACTTCCACTTCCTTGGGTGACTCTGTGTATGATCAATGGGAGAATATTAATTTGAATTTCATAGTGTGTGAATCCATAAATGAGAAATCATCTTCCCTGGTACAGAGAATATCAATACTAATAATGTCCCAGATCCATTCAGGTATTGAAGCTTACTATATGCAGTATGGGGAATTTTTTTAAACTCATGTGTTAGAGATGGTGGATGGGCTAGCACCATCAGCATCCCACCAGAAAGACAGCATCCACGTTAAATTTATGTGGTCCTTTTCTCAGGCTAGCTCTTCACACAGCAAAAAGCCAGTGCTTGTGAACTCCCCTATTCATTGCAGTTTGTTGAGATGCTGTCAGCATTTCATTTCTTTTAAGGGAGTTTTCATGTAGAGCAAAGTGAATTTGTAGTTTAGTTGACCAAAATGGAAAGGAAAAGCTGATGCAGCTGTGTGTAAATGCTACCGAAAGGAGAGAGGCAGCACCTGGCTGCCGAATTCATCGTGTAGGCTTAGTGCTGTGGCAGCATTTACTGAGTGTTTGTTTATCTCAGGTTCTTTCTGGAGAGAAAAGGAAGCCACCCCCAAAACCAAAGTCATCTTTTCCCCCATCCCTTCTTTTCTTGGGGGGGTGAGGGAAGGGTTGTTAATAGAACATGTCCCAGTAAATCGGAGAAGTACAACTCTGCTTAGCATCAGAGTGTTACATGTCTTATTACTGAGGAAATGATTCAGTCTTTTAAATAAAGATTTGCAATAAAGATAGAGACTTTGATTTATCTTCAAGTGGACATTCTTTCTGCCACCATTATTAACAAAAATTATTCAAGTGTTGCTTATGTGTAGGGAACTGTGGGAGGTGCTGAAGGTGGTGGGATGGGGGAATAAAGCAGGATCTCTATCCTCAAAAACCTTACTGGAAGGGTCTTGTGGAGACTTGAAACAAAAGCTTAGCTTGAAGTTTACCTTCTTTTTATGGGAGACTGATTATTATTCTAACAGCTATCACTGTCCCCCTCCATTAACAATCCCCTACCAAATACACATACACACATGTACATATATACTTGTTTCATTTATTTATCGTTTCATTACATTTTGCTTTCCTCCCACAAAAAGTAAATTCCTTGAGATAGTTTCTATTTTATTTAGTTTTGTATCCTTAGCACATATTAGTGCCTAGTACATAGAGGTCCACCATAAAAAATTGTTGAATCGGTGAATAAGAGAAAGAAAATAATAACAACTCACAGCCATGTGTGGTTTTAGGTTTACAAAGACAAGTAACAACGTAGGGCTGCTTATACTAAGTGGTTAAGGAACGCTGCTACATGAGTATTGCAGATAATCGGTGTTCAGAGGAAGGAGTAGTCAACAGCTGTATTCCAGCCTGCTTACAGAGGTGTGCTTTGGGGGATATAAAGAGGAATCAGGGCTAGAGGTATATAGTATATATCTTTAACTGTCTTCACATTTCCAAGACAAATCCAAATGATGTTTAGATTTTTATTGCCCTGGGATTATCTCCATTTCTGCTCACCTACAGGAAGACAGATAGTCAAGAATTGATGATAGCCTCATCAAGGTGGTGAAAATAGTAAGAGAAAGGCTGATTGGATGTTAAAGGTACCTTCTGTTCTCCCCAGACAGAAAAACCATGATTGCTAGCTAGATTTATTTTCATGTTTTTATAGCTTTCCTTTGCTAATAAGTCAATTTCTTCTTTTTTTTTAGAGTGAGCATCATGGGGTTAATAGCTCATTCAATGCAAGTCCTTTGGTGCATGGCTGGCTAGCGGACACTCCCATAGTCTATTCCCACCAAGGGGCCCCATGATTCCTAACCTAAATAATAGAGTCTGGCCATGCATGTGCGCTCAGATGATGGGGCCATCTGTGCCACTTGCTGTGCCAACTTCAGAAAGCACCTCTGCTGACAAAAGAAAGGTGAGGAAGCAGCATGATCCGTAGATACTTTTGAATGCAGAAATCAGTCCCCTTCAGGGTGAGTAAATCCTTGGAATAGATTTAGAGAAGAATACTGGTGATTATGGGGATATGAAGGACTGAGGTTAGATCATGATATACAGTTGGTTACACCAGGATTACCGAATAACAGAATCAAAGAATGTTAGGACACTGAAGGGAATTTAAAGATCATTCACTACAATTCAATTCAGCAAACACATTCAACTCTGACTCAGAGTAAATGACAGGTTTTAGGGATACAAAACCAAAAATGAATAGTCCCTACCCTCAAGGCGTTTATATTCTATTGGCAGAATCCAGCAAAGACAAAGAACACTAACAAACTGGGGAGATGTAGAAGACTTCATAAAGATTAAAGAGGTGTTTTCTGAGCTGATCCTTGAATGATGATGAAAGGAGGAGATTAGGAGGAACACATGCAACCAGTCACAGCAATGTCTGATGCAATTCAGAGACAGGAAGTAAAATGTTCATTTTGGGAACAAGAAGGTAGTTTAGTCTGACTGGATCTCTAAGTGAAGGAAGGGGAGTAATATAAAATGAGGTTCTTAAAGTAGATGGGGGCCAGACTATGGAGCATTCTCAATCAGGCTTGGGAAATTCTTTTTTATCCTATAGACAAGAGAGAGCCTGAACTTCATATACAGAGGGCCCTGAGGCAAGCCATGTTTCATTTGTCTCCAGGCTGAATTCCCAACTTCCTTTACCATCCTGAAGCCTTCCTCATCATGCCTCAGCCCTTTATCCTGAAGCCTCACTTTGGCTACCGGAATTCACAGATTGAAAGTTCTCTCCACCTCTGCAGCCTCTCCCTTTGACTGGGTGACTTCTAGAAACTCCAATTAAGGGAGGTACCCAGATCACCTATATTTCTATTCCTTTCCAAGCTGCATTCTAGAGTTCTTCTACCATGTTCCCACTGCTAAATACCACATACCCTCCCTCTCCCATTCAGCTTCCTTTTGTGTATTGTGTAGTCTTCTCCCATTAGAATGTAAGCTCCTGGAGGGCTGGAAACATCTTTCCTTCTACTTATTGCAGTCTCAGTGCTTTGAACATAGGTGCTTAAAAACTGCTTGTTGATTGACTGAAGATTTATGAACAAGAGGGTGACGAGATCAGGAATATATCTTTAAAAGATTATTTTAGGATCTGTGTAGATAGATTGGTGAGACAGCAGACTGGAAGCAGAGACCAATTATTAAATAAGTAGAATAATCATAGTTTCAGGGGATGTGGGCCTCAAACTACTTACTTTGCTTATGAATATAGTGAAGCCCAATGTGGAGAAATGACATGCCCAAGGTCACACATCTTATTGGTAGCAAAGGCAGGTATCTGGACTCCCAGCTCACTGTTACTTCCACTCCATCACTCCATGCCCTCTTCTAAATGTTTTATAGAATTAACACTGTTTAAAAATGAGATGAATCATGACCATAAATTGAGCCATGACTTTGGCCATGCCACTAAACTTTGTAATTACATAACAAATACTCTCTGATTCACCGTACACCTGTGGTTATGTTTGATCACAGGGCTGATATGGCCTAGTTTGGAAGCTGTATACTTCATACTCTATAAATGGTTACAGATAAACAAAAACAGCTGTATCAATTTCCGCTCCATTCAGATTGACACACATGCACACTATCTAACCAGTGTTCTCTCTCTCTCTCTCTCTCTCTCTCTCTCTCTCTCTCTCTGTCTCTCTCTCTCTCTCTCTCTCTCTTTCTCTTTGTCTCTCTCTCTCTCTCTCTCTCTCGTTCTCTCTCTCTCTCTCTCTGTTTCTCTCTCTCTCTCTCTCTGTCCTCTCTCTCTCTCTCTCGTCTTCTCTCTCTCTCTCTCTCTCTCTCTCTCTCTCTCTCTCTCTCTCTCTCTCTGTTTCTCTCTCTCTCTCTCTCTCTCTCTGTCTCTCTCTCTCTCTCTGTCTTTCTCTCTCTCTCTCTCTGTCTTTCTCTCTCTCTCTCTCTGTCTTTCTCTCTCTCTCTGTTTCTCTGTCTCTCTCTCTCTCTCTCTCTCTCTCTCTCTCTCTCTTTCTCTCTCTCTCTCTCTCTCTCTCTCTGTCTCTCTCTCTCTCTGTCTTTCTCTCTCTCTCTCTCTCTCTCTCTCTCTCTCTTTCTCTCTCTCTCTCTCTCTCTCTCTCTCTCTCTCTATTTCTCTCTCTTTCTTTTTTTCTTTCTCTCCCCACCCTTTTCCCTCTCCTGTTTCTCCCTTTTTCCCTATTGCTTGCCTCACTTTCCCACTATCTCTCAGGCTCACACACACAAAAGCAATAGCTATACTGTTCAGAGGAAATATTTCTGGGTTCCACAAAGGTGCAAACAATAGAAACCATGAAAGCACAGCCTAACATAAAACACCGCAATAGTCTTTAAAGCTGAAAGGAACCCAAAAGCAGAAATGAGAAAGCTATAGAAAAATAATTCCTGTTTTTATCTTTAACTGCAATCTGCCCACATGTAGTTTCCTAGCTGTCATTAGGCAGGAAAGGACATGCAGTCAGTGTGGTTATCCCCCCCGTCACACTCTACTGCGGTGTGACATATGTGTGGGTGTGTGTGCATATACACACTTCTTTAAAAAACAACCTTTAGAGGGAGAATTGAACTCATACCTGAAGCCAGAAGTTTTTCTTCACATAGCATTTGCTTTGGACCATAATTGTTTCTGTCAATCAGACAGAAAATGTAAAGGGATCCATGGTAACAGTAGCCAGGGCTGGACTTCAAAGGGGCAGTTGTGTGTCTCATAAATCCCCACCTGACAATCAGGGATGGGATGGGGGTAGCACTGGCCTGGTATCCCTGGAAATTGTCTAGTGGCCTGGCCATTTGCCCAGCTTGATTTACAAAGGTAGGCTTGGATTTACTTCTACATTTGTTTTTTTTTTATTTGGTTGTTGACTTTATCTGTTGGTGTTCCAAGATATTACTTGTAATTTCTTCCGGTGAAAGCCCACCCCTACCCCCTACTCCTTCCACACCCACTTACCAGTTGCTTATGTCAGAGTAAGCAAATGACTCCATGAATAGCTTTGCAAATAGTGTTGACTGCCTACATGGTATGATTTCAGGAAAGTAAGGAATTCTGAGAATTAAGAAGACCCTCTCAGTTTCCCCTCTTGCAAGCTGATGCCTAAAACTCTACCATTAATCAGCTTAATTCTATTACCTTAAGGCTTTGGTTTCTTTCAAATACTGTTTAGGAAAATTGGTGCTAATTCAGTTCATCATTAGTCTCAATACCTTTATGTAAACTCACAATAAGAATATGTTTAGATTGAGGATGGGAGGTGGGTAAAGACCTTACAGGCAAGGAATGACAAAATCTTGGGAGTGGATAGAAGATATCTAGTTGAACTCATAACTTTGAAACATTTTCCATAATTCTTTCCATCTTCCCTCTCTCCTCATTACTTGAGCCCTTATTAATCTTCCTCTTCTTTAAATTCCAATAGCAGTTTTATAGATCAACTCTAAAACATTTTAATATTTAAATAAATGCTGCCTCTTGCTATTCATTATTGCTTGAGGTGTGTATTTCACACTAGACTATAAACTTCTTGAAGATAGGATTATGCTTTATACTTTGTTTTTACTCCCTACAATATCCAGAAAAGTGTTGAGCACATAATAGGTGTCTGATAGACACTTGACTCTGAATGACATGTAGACATGGTGGACCTTTGAGTGAGGGCATCTTAGGTTTTTGTTAAAGGAGAGAACTTCGGTTTCTCAGGTCTTTGGTTGGTGAAGCAGACAAGTGGCAATGTGAACCCTGGGTCATCATGGTGAGACAGTATGGTATACTGGGAAGACCTTTGCCTTTGAAGTTAGGAGAAGCCTGGGTTTTAATCTTGCCTCTGACACATGGTAGCAGTGTGTCTTTTAAGAAGTCACTAAACCTTTCTGAGTCCCAGTGTTCTCATCTGTAAAATGAAAGGAATAATCTGTGTAATAAGGAGGCAGCTAGATGGCAAGTCAATATAGCACTGAGCCTAGAGTCAGAGAGACCTACATTTAAATCGAGCATCAGACACTTACTAGCTATGTGACCCTGGGCAAGTCATTTAACCTCTGTTTGCCTCAGTTTCTTCAACTGTAAAATAGACATAATATCAGCACTCACCTCTCAGGATTGCTCTGAGGAACAAATGAGATAATATTTGCAAAACTGTTTTGCACAGTGCCTGACACATAGTAGGGACTACATAAATGTTTATTCCTCCCCCATGGTAGTTATCTCTCAGGTTTGTTGCAATGCTCAAACAAAATAGCATGTAGAAAGCGCTTTCCAATCTTAAATGGAAATATCGGCTTGTAATAGCAGTGTTGGTAGTAGTGACAAAGGGAAGACCAGCTACCAGTCTTTCATCCTGACACCCAAGAGACAACGTAAAACACCTAAAGTAAAGGGACTGCCAGACTAACTTATCAACCTTCTTCCTTTTGTTTGATAGCAATCCCTGGGTAATTTGAAACTGAAAGCTCTTTTTCCTGCAATACATCCGTTTTGTTTTGTTTTGTTTTTCTCTTCCACACATGCCATAGAGAGGCAATATTAGTGCTTGTTTCCTGACAGCGCTCATTATTTTCTCCATAACAAATATTTGTTTATAGAAATTTTTAAAAGGGGGGGGATGAAGAAAATAGGTTGATCTCAACAAGATCCAACAATACGAGGTCTCTGTGCAATGCACTAATCACTTTGATGAAAGGCGAATCAATAGTTATTAAGTATCAATGAAAGTTTCCTATAACTGTTGTGCCCATTTAAACACATAAAGATGTTTAAAATAAAATAGGCATTTTCTTTTACTTGCTGAATATTAACTTAAGGCATGTTTTTCAACTTGCTACCAAGGGGAAAAGTGTACAAAATGGGCATGAAAGACAAACTTACAGGTTATTGGAATTTCAATCAGAAACGAACCTTAAAAAAATCATCTTGTCTGTTTCCCTCATGATACAGATAAAGAAACTAAAACCCAGAGAATTTAAGTGCCCAAGGTCACAAAAGTAGCAAAGAGCAAATCCTTTGACTCAAAATTTCCTGCTCTTTTCACTACACCAACTTCATTGACAGTAGAATTTTGCTTGGAGTTCAGTATGTAGGAATATATTGCTGTTGCTATGTGTCCCTATCCTTCATGAGTAAGATAGCTGAAGCTCAAAAAAGAGAGCAAAGGATAGATTTGCTCTTTTAGGGTTTTACAATCCCACCAGAGATACTAATCAGTCAATAAGGTTTTATTATGCTAGCTCTTCATTCCAGGATTTAGGACCGTAAATTGAGCCTTTGAAAATAAAGCAAAGCTGAGCACAGTGGCACACCTCTGTAGTCTTGGCTGCTGGGGAGGCTGAGGCTGCTGTATCACTTGATTCAGGAGTTCTAAGTGACCTAGGGTTAAAAGCCAATTAGGTGTCTGAAGTAAGACCAGGCTCACCAATATGATGAACTCCAGGGAGTGGAAGACCACCAGGCTGTCTACGAAGGGGTGAACTGGCCCAGGTGTAGAATAGAAATGCTTCTCGGCTAATTAGTATTAGGATGGAACCTGTGAGTTGTGTTTTACTTCCAGCCTGGGTGGTATAGGAACTTTGTTTTTCATTTGTTGCTAGTCATATCTGACCTTTGGTGACCCTATTTGGGGTTTTCTTGGCAGAGACATTGGAATGGTGTGCTATTTCCTTCTCTCGCTCGTTTTACAGATGAGGAAACTGAGGCAAATAGGGTTAAATGACTTGTCCAGGGTCACACAGCTAGTAAGTATCTGAGGTCAGATTTGAATTCTGGAAGATGAGTCTTTCTGACTCCAGGCATGGCACTCCATCTACTCCCCAACACAATCCCTTGCCAAAATTATAGAAGTTTAGAGTTGAAAAATACCTTAAATATCATCTAGTCTATCTCCTTATTTTTATAGATAAGGAACCCGAGTGTCAGAGAGATTAATTCACTTGCCCCATATTACACAGGTGGTAAATGTCAGAACTGGGATTCAAATGCAGGTACTTTGAATGCAAATCCAGCACTATTTTCACTTCAAGACTTGCCCAAGGTCATTACCTGTACTGAATGTCAGAACTGGGACTTACGCCTGTTTTCTGACTCAAACAGTAGCTCTTTCTACTCTTCCAGGCCCTGGCATGGGACAGAGGGAGCTATTGTAAACACAGCGCAATGCCACACAGTCAGCTCTTTGTCCATGAAATAATGGGACAACAGCTTGAAGCAAAAGCATCTGTTGGGTTTTCCATGGCTTTCAGGGTGAAGTATATATGTACTGTTGCTGCTGCTGCATTTGGGGGAGGGTGACAGATTGCCAGAACTAAATGTCCATTTGGCTCTCCATGATAATGCCTCCGGTCAAGGAGAGGGAAAAAAAAACACAACAAAACTCATAGGCCCACAAAACAGCTTTCACAGATTGTAAAGTGTATAATTTGGGGTGTTTACCACTTTAGCACATGCTCTGTGCCTGGGCATTCAAGATAGTATGTCGCAAGGATTTAGACTGAGAGGGTACACATATGTCAGACAGCTGGTATAAACATTTGCCTGACACCACTGATGAGTTTCTGAAGAGAACCCTGCTTATCCTAAACCCCAAAGCATCCCCAGGGAATAGCACATTGGGACAATTGCCCTCATCCATTGCTGTTAGGAGACCCACAATTGCTGCTAGGACCAGGTGGCTGGAACTACCTCAGGGAGGCAGTGGGTGTGGATAAAAGGAGGTGGTGGCCATCTGGTGCTTTCAAACACCCAAGGCTCTCATATAGATGCACAAGGTGTGAGTATAAGACAAACCAGAAAACAATTCCATTTTTTTAGAGTTATGAGGGATACATAAGGGATATATATGTATGTATATATATATGCATATATATATATATATATATATATATATATACATATACATCGAGAGAGAGAGAGAGAGAGAGAGAGAGAGAAATATAAAGATAAAAGTGCTGGGTAAAGTCCATAGAGTCCAAGACCTGGGCCCAAGTCTCTGTTCTGCCACTTCCTAGCTATAAGACTTTGAAGAAAGTTCTGAACTTCTCTTGGGCGTAATTTCCTCACCTGCAAAATTAGCTGGGTGGGAGTGAGTGGAGGGATGTCTACAGAATCTCTTTGTACCCTTCCAGCTCTAATTGTTTCTGATTCTATGATGCCATAGCACCAACCACTTATGTTAAAGATGAGGTCACAGATCCAAAGGGATATTATTTAACTTAAATATGCCCAAACTTATAAAATCAAATGCATGTTGTTCCTTTCAAAGTAGTCACCTTAAAAGACTGCATACTTATTATTACTTGAAGCACATTGGGACTTACTGTCAAAGACCCTATCAATGTTTTTAGTCATTCTTGGTAGAGGCAAGTCTTTACTCTTTGAAGGTAAATTTGACTTTTGGAAACAGCCCAAAGTCATTGTGCCTAAACAAATTAATAAGGTGGTATCATGCAACTTTTGGACTCAAATAGGGGTCACTATAATGGGAATTATTTTTTTCTGGTCCTGAAGAACGAGTTCCAAAACTATTTTTGATGAATAACATAGTTGAAAGAAGTGAGTATTGCCTCTTGAAATCACTATTTTGAAAAATGATGTTCTTTTAATAAATGAATAGAATCCATGAAAACTCCTTCCAATGCACCTTATAACCCATCTGTGACTCTCTGACTTGATTAATCCCAGAGAATAGCAATAGGGAGGTTAAGTGATTTCCCCATTCATACAAGTCAAGGTAAGACTTGAACTCAAGTCTTGATTTCAAACCCAGTGTTCCATCCGCAAATGCCACTGTGTTCACTTACTAATAATAGTAATTGAAATTTATATAGCTCTTCAAAAGTCAGAAAGCACTTTACATGAAATATCACATTTGATGATCCCATATCATAATAGCACTGTTGGGTCAGTAATGCATATATTAATTAATATTCCAACTTTATACAACTTGCCAGTAGTAAAGAGGTAGCAGGTGTGAGATTTTAAAACCAGGCTTTTCCAATTCTAAGTTCAAAACTCTGTTATGTAATCCCACTACTCAAATGTTATCTTGGATGTATAAGTGCCAGTGATTTTTTTTTAAAGGAAATCACTTTTATTACTGGTGGAATAATGTTGAACAGACTCTACGCTAGAGGTGTCAAACTCCTGACAATGCTGCCCCTACTACTCTCCAGTGCTGCTAGAACTAGAAGAAATGTAATTGGGAATTATTTAACAAAATAAAAAATACTATAAATTATAGATAATGCTAATATAAGGTTTTCCAAGTTAATAGGCTACCTGAATGGATCCATATGTACGGTTTAGTGACATCTTCCCCCCTCCCCACCTCCACCCCGGAGCTATACCACTGAAGATTTTAAGCTGAGATTTGAGTCCACGTAGCAGGGATGTTATAGAAGGCACTGAAGCACTGATGAGGGTTGGACTGAATAGCAATAAGATTATAGATTAAGAGCTCCAAGACACCTTGAAGATTGTCTATTCTAACCTCCTTTTACAAATGAAGTCCTGAGGCACAGAGATGTTGCGACTTGCCGACATTTACACAGGCAATAAGTAGTAGATTCCAATCAGTCTTTGGACTCCAAATCCAGCATTCTTTCCATTGTACTATATTGATCTCAGTGCTCCTTTCCAACCTAAGATTCTGTGATAATTAATGTTCATACCAGCTATACGGCTCAGTGGATAGAGTGCTGGGCCTGGAGGCAGGAAGACTCATCATCCTGAGTTAAAATCTGATCTCAGACACATACTAGCTGTGTGACCTGGACAAGTCATTTAACCCTGTTTGCCTTAGTTTCTTCATCTGTAAAATGAGCTGGAGAAGGAAATGGCAAACCACTCCACAGTATCTTTTTCAAGAAAAACCCAAATGGGGACGCAAAGAGGCAGACACAAGAACGCAACTGAAAAAGGATTGAACAACAATGATCATTTTTGATAACAATTTCCTCTGCTATGCTCCACTCTCCTCTCCTTCCTCCTGGTCCATAACACTCCTGAGTGCAGCCTAAAGTGGACTGAAATGTAATTGGGAAATATTTAATGAAATAAATAAATAAAACAAATAAATGAAATAAATAAAAATACAATAAAATACAATAAAACCTTTTAAAACTAAGTCAACATGAAGCATGAATGGATCTTTATATGTGGATTAGTACCCTCATTTTCTATTTGAGTTTGACACCACTGTTGTAGATTACCATTTTATGACAAAAATCTCTTTTGTTTCAAAGCCAGCCCTGGTGTTAATTTCAATTGAATTTCACTTGTGTAAAATTGTCCAAGAAACAGCCATAACAAAGGATTGGGCATTCTTCTGGGCATGCACAGTGGATTTTACTAGATGCAATCTCCCACCTGGATCAAAGAATATTCACCAATATTATTTCTGATCTGCTTAGTATCTGAAGAAGAAGATTTTTTTTGGCTGCTGAACCATAATTGAAAATGTTTACAAAAAGCACTAACCTAGGGGTTCTTAACTTTTTCTGCGTCATGGTTCCCTTTGGCAGCCTGGTAAAAGGTTTTTAAGAATAGAATATTTGATTTTAGAATAATTTTCAAAAAACATGCTATGAAATTACACTGATTACAAAGGAAACCAATTATATTGAAATAAAGTATTATTTTTTTCTCATCCAAGTTCATGGGCCCCTTGGGGGAGGGGGAGGTACAAATAAGAACCTCTGCACCAATCAGATAATTTAGTTTCTCTTCTTTGCCTAAATGATTCAAGTGGAGAGGATATGCTGTAAGAATCTGGGTGGAGATAGGTCAAATTTTACAGGCAGCCAAACCAGAAGAAGAATGAGGTCTTTAGAATGTCATAGGAGAGGATCAAAGGCAGCCAACAGAGGGGACTGACTGTGATTTTTCATCCATCAACTATGCTGCTTTGAGAAGTGAACTTATAGGGAGGTAGAGCCAAGAAGGCAGCTGGAAAGCAGGGACTTGTGTGAGCTCCCACGCGGGCCCCTCCACACACCTATAAAAATGGCTCTGAACAAATTCTAGAACAGCAGAATCTATGAAATAGCAGAGGGAAGCATGACTCCAGCCCAGGACAGCCTGGGCAGTCACGGGGTAAGGTCTATCACACGGACCTGGGAGTGGAGCAGAGAAGAGCCCAGAGTTGGCTGCATGGACCAACCAGACCGGGAGCAGGTGGAACAGGCCCTAGTGCCTTGAATCAGTGAGCTGTGGCGGTTACCAGACTTCTCAACCCACAAACACCAAAGATAACAGAGAAGTTAGTGGGAAAAGCTTCTGTGACAGAGTGAAAGGAGTTCATGGTTCGGCCACTGCCCTGGGGGACAGCAGAGGTGGTGTGGCTACAGAACTACAGCTGCAGTTGCTTCCAGCCCCAGGCCCACCTGGTGGGAGGAATTAAGTGGCGGATCTGAGCTGGAGTACAGAGCCAGCTTAGATCCGAATCCTGTCCTGGCTGGCGGTTCTTGGGGGAGGAGGAGAGCTGCTGTGTAGCTCTGAAAACAACAGTGTAGCACCTCAAGCTTGGGACAAAATACTCTCTACTCTACAAGCAGTGATACCCCAATGAAAAACTCAAGGGTCAAGTAAGTTGGCTGGGAACACGGCCAGGCAGCGAAAATGGACTTGGATTCAGATTCAGCCTTTGGAATATTTCTTTGGTGACAAAGAAAAATACAGCCAGAAGAAGTCAACAAAGTCAAAGAGCCTACATCAAAAGCTTCCAAGAAAAACATTGACTTGTCTCAGGCCGTGGAAGAGCTCAAAAAGGACTTGGAAAATCAAGTTAGAGAAGTAGAGGAAAAATTGGGAAGAGAAATCAGAGTGATGCTAGAAAACTATGAAAAACAAGTCGATGACTGTCTAGAGGAGACCCAAAAAAATACTGAAGAAAATAACACCTTAAAAATAGACTAACTCAAATGGCAAAAGAACTCCAAAAAGTCAATGAGAAGAGGAATGCCTTGAAAGGCATAATTACCCAAATGGAAAAGGAGGTCCAAAAGAAGAAAATAAAGAAAATACTACCTTAAAAATTAGATTTGAGGAATTGGAAGCTAGTGACTTTATGAGAAATCAAGATTTTATAAAACAGAACCAAAGGAATGAAAAAATGGAAGACAGTGTGAAATAACTCATTGGAAAAACCACTGACTTGGAAAATAGATCCAGGAGAGATAATTTAAAAATTATTGGACTATCTGAAAGCCATGGTCAAAAAAGGAGCCTAGATATCATCTTTCAAGAAATTATCAAAGAGAACTGCCCTGATCTTCTAGAGCCAGAGGGTAAAATAGAAATTGAAAGAATCCACAGATCACCTCCTCAAAAAGATGCCAAAAAGAAAACTCCTAGGAATATTGTCGCCCAATTCCAGAGCTCCCATATCAAGGAGAAAATACTGCAAGCAGCCAGAAAGAAACAATTTGAGTATTGTGGAAACACAATCAGAATAATACAAGATCTAGCAGCTTCTACATTAAGGGATCAAAGGGCTTGGAATATGATATTCTGGAGGTCAATGGAGCTAGGATTAAAACCAAGAATCACCTACCCAGAAAAACTGAGTATCATGCTCCAAGGCAAAATACAGACTTTCAATAAAATAGAGGACTTTCAAGCTTTCTCAGTGAAAAGACCAGAGCTGAGTAGAAAATTTGACTTTCAAACACAAGAATCAAGAGAAGCATGAAAAGGTAAACACGAAAGAGAAGTCATAAGGGATTTACTAAAGTTGAACTGTTTTGTTTACATTCCTACATGGAAAGATGATATGTATAATTCCTGAGATCTCAGTATTAGGGTAGCTGAAGGTAATATACATATATAGAGAGACAGAGGGTACAGGGTGATTTGAATATGAAGGGATGATATCTAAAAAATAAAATCAAATTAAGAAATGAGAGAGGAATATATTGAGAGAGGGAGAAAGGGAGAGATAGAATGGGGTAAATTATCTCACATAAAAGTGGCAAGAAAAAAGCAATTCTGTAGGAAAGGAAGAGGGGGCAGGTGAGGGGGAATGAGTGAATCTTGCTCTCATCGGAATTGACCTGAGGAAGGAATAACATACTCACTCAATTGGACATCTTACCTCACAGGAAAGAAGGAGGAAGGAGATAAAAAAGGGGGGACCATAGAAGGGAGGGCAGATAGGGGAGGAGGTAATCAAAAACTAACACTTTTGAAAAGAGACAAGGTCAAGGGAGAAAATTGAATAAAGTGGGATAGGATAGGAAAGAGCAAAATATAGTTAGTCTTTCACAACATGAGTATTGTGGAAGGGTTTTACATAATGATACGCATGTGGCCTATGTGGAATTGCTTGCCTTCTTAGGGAGGGTGTTTGGGGAGGGAATAGGGGAGAGAATTTGGAACTCAAAGTTTTAAAAGCAGATGTTCAAAAAAAAGTTTTGCATGCAACTAGGAAACAAGATATACAGGCAATGGGGCATAGAAATCTATCTTGCCCTACAAAAAAGTAAGGGAAAAGGGGATGGGAGAGACTAGGGTGACAGAAGGGAGGGCTGACTGGGGAATGGGGCAACCAGAATATATGCCATCTTGGAGTGGGGAGGAGCATAGAAATGGGGAGAAAATTTGTAATTCAAACTCTTGTGAAAATCAATGCAGAAAACTAAAAATATTACATAAATAAATAATCAAAAAAACAAAAACAAAAACCAAAAACGAAGTGAACTTATAGGGTGTAAATTCTTCATAGCAACTACTTTAAGGTTGTGTCCACTCTCCGAATGGACTGTGGTTGAAGAGGGAAGAATGTGTCCTGGTTTGGGGGATGGTTTTTTATTTCTGTTCTTGTTATCGTCTCAGTGATATTTACTGATATTTGTAAAATCTAGTTAATGTTAATTGGATGAATGATACCAGGGAACTAATCACTAGCAGCTAACATTTGAAAAGAAATATTCCAGAATGTGAGGTTGGGCTGATGGCATTAGAGAAAGGCATTCCCAAACACTCAAGGATACCCCTAAAACCCTGAGAGGAGGGTGAAGCTGTCCTTGATCTGAGGGACTTGTCTCATTGAGAGTCACACTTGGGATAGTGATCCCCAGTTTATAAAAGCAACCTAAGGAAAAGAGGCACAAAGTTTGATCTTCCTTGGCCTGGTACCCTTTTAATGATGGCCCTGATTAACCCATGAAATATCAAAGAATCTTACATTTCTAGTTGAAAGCAAACTCAAAGGGTGTACAGTCCAAATCCCTCATTTTATAGATAAGGAAAACAAGATGCAGAGGAGTGAAGTGACCTACCCAATGTCACTCAAGTTCAAGTGGCAGAGTGGCAGAACTAGGATTTGAACCTAGTCCTTTGACTCCAATTTTGTTGTTCTTATCTAGTATACTACTGGTATGCTAAGTCAGAAGTACATAAACATACCTGTAGATAGGTTTCTACATGTGCATATAGAAATAGATTGAATATATGTCTCTCAATCCATATATACACATCACTGTCTTTGATCCGGCATAGTAGTGGCTGACCAGTCCATTGATTCTCTTGCTTACAGTTAATTTGATTAAAGCTATTGAAATTTGCTAGTCTCTAAAGAGTTAAGGGGAGAAAGAGAGAGAGAGAGAGAGAGAGAGAGAGAGAGAGAGAGAGGGAGGGAGGGAGGGAGCCCCTTTGGCAATCTAGTAAAGCCAATGGACTCCATGCATAAAATAAAATGCTTAGGTTTACAAGAGAGAGAGAGAGAGAGAGAGAGAGAGAGAGAGAGAGAGAGAGAGAGAGAGAGAGAGAGAGAGAGAGAAATTGAAGCAAATGCTTATCCCTGCTTTGCCTACTGATGGGATATGTGCACTGTAAGATTCCGCATACTCAGCAAGATCTTGAATATGCGCTGAATGTGGAAGGAAATAACAGTGAGATATAAATACGAAGAAAACCTGCACATTGTGTTAGCTTTCTCAGGCTTAACAACATGGTGTCTATATTCTATACTCTTTCTTCTGTCCTTGATCAAAGTTTAAAAGTGACTTCCTCTTCTCCTGATAAGGATTGAGGTGCTTCTAAAATAGTTTTAGCATACTCAAAGATTATGGAGTCCTTTGTACATGGATAATTAAGAAGCAGTACTGGAAGACAGCAGAGAACCAGAGATTCAAGGTCTAGGCCCAGCTCTGCTATTTACAGTAATTGGGGTAAACACTTATGGGAGCATAACATTTAGAGCTAGAAAGAGCATTACCAATCACCTATCTCAAAGGTTCTCAAAGGTTGGTCCGTGGCCTCATGGGAGACCTCAAGACCCTTTCAGGTGGTCTATGAGGTCAAAACTAATTTCATAACAATACAGGGTGTCTTAAAAGTCTCGATGTAGTTAAACTTCACTAATTGTTTTGGGAAACTTTGTACTAAGACATAATTTGCTTGTAAAAATTGGATGTATGCTGGAGCCAGCTAAAACTTCCTCAAGAAAGCTGATTATTAAATTTTTCGTGTAAGCATTTACACCTTAGAAATGAACAGTATCCATATTAGGGCTTAATTGATTATTTTTTGATCATCTAGACAAAAGTCAGCAAACTACAGCCAGAACTACATTAGAGGGCCAAATCTAGTGCTCCCTCCTGAGTCCTCACTCCAATTTGTATGCAGTCATAAGAATGATTTTTACAATTTTTTTGGAGGGGGGTAGGCAGGGCAATTGGGGTTAAGTGACTTGCCCAGGGTCACACGGCTAGTATGTGTGTCAAGTGTCTGAGGCTGGATTTGAACTCAGGTCCTGATTCCAGAGCCTGTGCTCTACTCATTGCAGCCCCGATTTTTATGTTTTGAAATAAAGTTTTATTGTATTTGACAATTTAAAAAACATTCTCAGCTACCAGCCATGCAAAAATAGGTGGGGCCAGATTTGGCCTTCCTCTATAGTTTGCTCAGCCCTGGGTTAGTCTTGGTAAAGTGATGGAGAAAATTGTAATAATGTAAATTAAACTTAGAAGTGTGTCATGCTTATACTTCTCCTTCAGAGAGCCAACTGTTAAACATTTACCACACACTGCTAATTAAAATATTCCTCCCTTTTCCAGCTACATGTCTGTGTGTGGCTGGATTTTCTTCATATTCTTCAACAAAAACAGCACAACAAATTGAATGCAGAAGCAAATAGGATATCCAGCTATTAAGTAAGACATTAAAAAGTAATGCAAGACGATATAAAACAATGCCATTTTTCTCACTAATTTTTTTTGTTTTGGAAAAATAGTTATTGTTCCTAAAATATGTAACTTATATAAATACATAATGGGTTTATTATTGTTATTTTAAATGAACCAATAATTTTTTTTAAAAAATTATCAGTTTTAATTGAAAATAGTGATAGACATAGTCACATAAACAAGTATTCTGTAGGGTATTTTTCAGAGTAAAAAGGGGTAATTGATAAATGGTCAAAGGATATGAACAGGCCGTTTTCAGATGAAGAAATTAATTTTATCTATAGTCATATAAAAATGCTCTAAATCACTATGGATTAGAGAAATAAAAATTAAAACCACTCTGAGGTACCATATTGCACCTATCATATTGTCTAATATGACAAAACAGGAAAATGATAAATGCTGGAGAAGATGTGGGAAAATTGGAACACTAATCCTTTGTTGGTGGAATTGTGAATTGATCCAACCATTCTGGAGGGCAATTTGGAACTATACCCAAACGGCTATCAAACTGTATGCATACCCTTTGATTCAGCTGTCTCCCTAAGAGATCATGTAAATGGGAAAAGAACACACATGTACAAAAATATTTATTGCAGCTCTTTTTTTTTGGTGGCCAGGAATTGGAAATTGAGGGGCTGCCAATCAATTGGGGAATGGCTGAACAAGTTGTGGTTATGAATGTAATGGAATACTATTGTTCCATAAGAAATGATGAGCAAGCAGACTTCAGAAAAACCTGGAAAGATTTATGTGAACTGAGGGTAAGTGAAGTGAGTAGAACCAGGAAAACATTATATGCAGTAACAGCAACACTGCATAATGACTAACTTTGACAGACTTAGCTCTTCTCAGCAATGCAGTGATTTAAGACAATTCAAAAAGACTCATGATGGAAAATGCTATCCACATCCAGAGAAAGAATTATGGAGTCTGAAAGTAGATCAAATCATATTATTTTTTCTTTTTTTTGTTTTTTCTTTCTCATGGATTTTCCCTTTGCTTCTAATTCTTCTTTAAAACATGACTAATGTGAAAATATGTTTAATATGACTATACATGTATGGCCTGTATCAGATTGTGTGCCATTGTGGGGAGGGAGGGAGAGGAAGGGAGGAGAGAATATTTAAACTCAAAATCTTGTAAATGTGAATGTTGAAAACTAAAAATAAATAAATGTATTTTTAAAAAGAGTGTAAAGGGGTTGTGACACTAGGAAGCTTGAGACCCGCTGATCTAGCCCATTGCACTCATGTATCTATAAAGATATGGAAGTGACTTAACTAGAACACATATATAACAAATGGCAGAGCCACATTTCAAACCAAGATCTTCTGATGGCAAATGAAGTTCTCTTTCATTGTATTATGCTGCTTCCTGTGCTTCCTGCTCTGTTTTTGCCACTCTTAATATTTCATCCTGCTACAGTAACTTTTCCTAAGTAAAAAGAATATATCCCTCATTCAGCATGGGATTAGAGTTCTTCATCTCTCTGAAACTCTGTTCATTTATCAAATGAGAGTTGTCGTAAATGATCTCTAAGTTCCCTTTAAATCTAAATTCTACAATTTTATTCCTCATCTTGGGAAAACCCACTGGTGGCAGGTAGACACTTTACGGTGGTGGCTGAAGCAGTGACTTGAATTTGGAAAGTCTCCAAAGGAGTGCCCCAGGTTATCACAACTGCCTTAGTCAAATCTACATTCAAGTGAATCAGTAGACTGGCATGTTTCTGTCATAGGGGCTCTGATGAATTGATGTGTGGTTAGCACTTGGCTGTTTCTTATCAGAGGTTTAGCTAAAGGCATAGAAAGCATGCTTATCAAATGTATAGATGGCACTAAGGTAGGAAAGAGCTCAAATGGTTGACAAAATCAGAATCCAAAAAGATTTTAAATGGCTAGTACATTAGGTTAAATCTGATTTAATGAAATATAATTACATTACAAAAAAAATTAGATTTTTACTTTTAGTTTTTTTTAAATCAACTTCACACATATGAGATAGGGGAGGTATGACTGGACAGCAGTTCGTCTTAAAAAGATGTGATGGTTGGGGCAGAGCCAAGATGGCAGAGTAGAGGCAGGAACTCACCAGAGCTCTCCCAAATTCCCCTTCAAATGACTTCAAAATGACACTTCAAATTGAATTCTGGAGTGGCAAAGCCACCAAAAGTTCAGTGTGAAAGAATTTTACAGCCCAAGACCACTTAGGAAGTTGGCAGGAGAGGTTTGTCACACCAGGGTGGTGGTTGGGCCCAGAGTGCAGGCCAGGCCAGTAGCAAGCCTTGGAAGTGGTTGTAATAGCAGCATCAACAGCTTTGGGAGTTCTCAACCCACACAGTAAGGGGGTCAGACAACGGATCAGAAACATATTATGGGGATCCTTTGTTGGTGAAGGTTTTAGGACCCTGTTGTATTGCCCGTACACAATTCCGGGGTCAAAAGGAGCCATACCACTTGTGGTTGCTGGGGAGCAGAGGCCTGCTGACAGTTCCAAGGCAGAAAAGATCACTAGCATTTGTGGCTGCAGGGAAAGAAGGTTGTATCCCAGGTAAAGATCAGAGAACAGGCCATGAGAACAGTGACCATTCATCTTCTTAGATCATATCACTTTGGAAGCACCAAAAACTTACAGATCCCCAAAGCTAGCTCTGAAAACGGCAGCAGAAAAAACCTGAAGTTTGAGACAGTGCCCTCTCCACCCTCAAAGTAGGACCCAACTTTAATATAAAGTTAAAAGTCAAGAAATAGACTGGAAAAATGAGCAAACAACAGCAAAAAAAGAATTTGACCATAAAAAAGCTACTATAGTGGTAGGGAAAACCAAGACACAAATTCAGAAGACAACATTGTCAAAACAGTCACAAGCAAAGTCTCGAATAAAAAAATGTGATTTTGATACAAGCCCAAGAAGAATTTCTGGAAGAGCTCAAAAAGATCTTAAAAATTAAATGAGAGATAAAAGAAAAATTGGGAAATGAGAGTGATGCAAGAAAATTATGAAAAGAGAGTCAATAGTTTGGTAAAAGAGGCATAAAAATATTAAATAAAATAATACTTTAAAAACAAAAGTGGTCAAATAAATCTAATGAAGAGAAGAATGTCTTACAAAGAAGAATTGGCCAAATGGAAAAAGAGGTACAAAAATTCACTGAAGAGAGTGACATCATCCAACCCAGTGTGAAAGGTCAATGGAAGTGTGCTGTCTTCCTTTTGGCTCTAGGGGCAACCTGCTTCATGTTGAAATGGGCAAGTTCATGAAACCTGGGAAGGTGGTGCTGGTCCTGACTGGACAGTACTCCAGGCGCAAAGCCATCATCATCAAGAGCATTGATGATGGGACCTCCAACAGGCCCTACAGCCTTGCCTTGGTTGCAGGTATTGACCGTTACCCCCAAAAAGTGACTGCAGCAATGGGCAAAACGAAGATTGCCAAGAGATCAAAAATCAAGTCCTTCATGAAAGTTTATAACTACAATCACCTCATGCCCACCACATACTCTGTGGATATCCCATTGGACAAAACAGTTGTCAACAAGGATGTGTTCTGTGACCCTGCACGAAAATGTAAGGCAAGGAGGGAGGCCAAATTCAAGTTTGAGGAAAGGTACAAGACAAGCAAAAACAAGTGGTTCTTCCAGAAGCTACTGTTTTAGAACTACTGTGTTGGTCAGTAAATAAAATATTTTCTAAAAATGAAAAAAGAATTCACTGAAGAAAAGAATCTTTTAAAAAGTAGAATAGGCTAAATGGAAAAAGAGATACAAGACCTCATTGAAAAAAATAATTCCTTAAAAATTAGGATTGGGCAACTGGAAGGAAAAACAAAGTCAAAAGAATGATAAAAAGAAGAAAATGTGAAGTGTCTCATTGAATAAAACAACTGACTTGGAAAACAGATTAAGAGGGAATTTAAGAATTATTGGACAGCCTGAAAGCCATGATCAAAAAAAAAAAGGCTAGACATTATCTTTGAAGAAATTGCAAAGGAAAACTGCCCTGATAGCTTAGATCCAGAGGTTAAAATATAAATTGAAAGAATCCACTATTTACCCCCTAAAAGTGATCTCAAAATGAAAACTCCCAGGAACATTAAAGCAAAATTCCAGAGTTCCCAGGTCAAGGAGAAAATACTGCAAGCAGCCAGCTAGAAACAATTCAAATATTGTGGAGCCACAGTCAGGATAACATAAGATTTAGCAATTTCCACATTAAAGGTTCAGAGGGCTTGGAATATGATATTCCAGATGGCAAAGGAGCTAGGATTACAACCAAGAATATCCTACCCAGCAAAAGTGACTATAATTCTTCAGGGGAAAAACTGGCTATTTACTGAAATAGAGAATTTTCAAGCATTCCTGATGAAAAACCAGAGCTGAATAAAAAATTTGGTTTTCAAATACAAAACTCAAGAGGTAAAAGGTAAACAGGAAAGGTAAATCATATAGGATTAAATAAAGTTAAAATGTTAATATTCCTATATGGGAAGATGATACTTGTAACTCCCAAGAACTTTCTCATTAATAGGACAGCTTGACAGAATGTACAAATATACATAAACGGAGGGCAAGGGTGTGATTTGACAATGATGGTATGATTTCCAAAACACTTAAAATGAAGGGCTGAGAAAGTGAGATGCACTAAAGAAAGAGGCAAGGGAGAAAATTGGGGGGAAATTGTGGGGAAAATTATCCCACATAAAAGAGGCAATAAAGGAAAAACTTTTATAGTGGTGGGGAAGATGGGGGTTGGGGAAGGATGGTGGCAGGCAATGCCTGAACTTTACTCTCATCATAATTGGCTTAAAAACAGAACTACATACATAATCAGCTGAGTATAGAAATTTTACACTACAGGGAAGTAGGAAGGGAAAGCAATGAGAAAATATAAAGGGGCTGATAGAAGGGAGGGTGGATTAAGGGAAGCAGTGATTAGAAACAAAGCAGCCTTTTGAAGAGGGACAGGGCAAAAAGAGAGAAAGATAAACAGAGGGAAAATAGGATGGAGGGAAATATGTAGTAATCATAACTGTGAATGTGAATGAGTTCACCATAAAACAGAAGTGAATACCAGAATGGATTAAAAACCAGACCGCAGCAATATGTTTTTACAGTAAACTTACTTGAGATAGAGAGACACAGCTGAAGTAAAAAAGGCAGGGTTAGCAATCGTGATCTCTGATCAAGCAAAAGCAAGATCTAGACCTAATTAATAATCAGCGAAACTATATTTTGCTAAAAGGCACCATAGACAGTGAAGTAATATCAACACTAAACATATTCACCAAATGACATAGCATCCAAATTCTTAAAGGAATAGCTAAATATGTTATAGGAGGAAATAGACATTAAAACTATACTAATGGTGGACCTCAACTTTTCCCTCTCAGAACTAGATATGTCTAGCTATAAACTAAACAAGGAAGAAGTCAAGGCAATGAATAGAATTTTAGAAAAGTTAGATATGATAGATTTCTGGAGAAAATTGAATGGGAATAAAAAAGAGTATGAATTTTTTTCAGCTATACATAGCACTTTCACAAAAATTGACCATGGATTAGAGTTTAAAAAGTTCACAACCAAATGAAGAAAAGCAAAATTATTAAATGCACTCTTCTTCAGATCATTATGTAATAAAAATTACATTTAATAAAGGGTTGTGGAAATACTGATTAAAAGTTAATTGGAAACTAAATAATTTAATTCTAAGGAATGAGTGGGTCAAAGAACAAATCATAGAAACAATCAATAATTTCATTAAAGAGAATGATGACAATGAGAACATACCAAAGCCTGTGAGAAGCAGCCAAAGTAGTGCTTAGGGGAAAATATATATCTCTAAATACTTACATAAATAAAATAAAGAAAAAGCAGATCAATGAATTGGGCTTGCAACCAAAAAAACTTACACAAGAATAAATTAAAAATCCCCAATTAATAACCAAATTGTAAATCCTGAAAATTAAAGGAGAGATTGATAAAACTGAAAGCAAGAAAACCATTTAACTAATAAATAAAACTTGGAGCTAATTTTAGAATGCAAATGGAAATTTTGGAGTGGAAAAAAAATAAACCATTGGTTAATTTGGTATAAAAAAGGAAGAAAACCAAATCACCAGCATCAAAAATGCAAGGAGTGATTTCATCAACAATGAAGATGAAATTAAAGTAATTATGAGGAACTATTTTGCCCAGTTATATACCAACAAATCTAACAAAGTGGAATGGATAAATATTTTCAAAAATATAAATTGTCCAGATTAACAGAAGATTACAGAATACTTTAATAACCCTATCACATAAAAATAAATTGAAAAAGCCATAAATGAGCTAAGAAAAAATCCCCAGGACCAGATGAATTTGCAAGTGAATTCTGCTAAACATCTAAAGAACAATGAATTCCTGTACTATGCAAATTACTTAGAAAAATAGGGAAAGGAGTCCTACCAAATTCCTTTTAAAACACAAATATGGTGTTGATGCCTAAACCAGGAAGAGAAACAAAGAAGGAAAACTACAGACCAATTTCCCTTATGAATACTGACTCAAAAATTTTAGATAAAATACAAGCAATGAGATTACAGTAACATATCACAAAAAATCATACACAATGACCAAATGGGATTTATTCCAGGAATGAATGGCTGGTTTAAAATTAAGAAAACTTTTAGCATAACTGACCACATCAATAACAAAAGCAACAAAAACCATATGATTATCTCAACGGATGCAGAAACAGCTTTGACAAAATAAAAATCTCATTCCTGTTAAAAACACTAGAGAACATAGGAATACAGAACATAGGAATAAGGAACATTCCTTAAAATGATAAGTAATATTTATCTAAAACCACCGGAAAGCATTGTCTGAAATTAGGATAAGCTTAATGCCTTCCCAATAAGATCTGAGTGGAAGCAAGGATGCCCATTATCACCAATATTATTTAATATTGTACTAGAGGTGTACTATAGCAATAGGAGAAGAAAAAGAAATTGAAGGAATTAGAATAGGCAATGAGGAAACAAAACTACCACTTTTTTCATGCAATATCATGGTATACCTAGAAAGTCCTAGAGAATCAGTTAAAAAAGTAGTTGAAATAATTAATGACTTTAGCAAAGTGACAGGATATAATATGAACCCTTATAATTCATCAGCATTTCAATATATAACCAACAAATCTAGCAGGAAGAGACAAAAAGAGATCTTTCATTTAACATAACTGCAGACAACATAAAATATTTGGGATTCTACCTGCTAAGACAAACCCAGGAACTGTATGAACACAATTATAAAACATTTTTCACACAAATAAAGTGAGATCCAAACAACTAGGAAAATATTAATTGCTCATGGCTAGGCCTAGCCAAAATAATAAAAATGGCAATTTTACTTAAATTAATTTACTTATACAGTGCCATACCATCAAACTGCCAAAATTATTATATAGAGGTAGGAAAAAATAGAATTCGTCTAGAAGAATAAGGGGTCAAGAATTTCAAGAGAATCAATTTTTAAAAATGTAAGGTGACCTATCAGTACCAGATCTTAAACTGTGTTACAAAGTAGTAATCATCAAAACAATCTGGTACTAAGAAATAGGATGGTGGATCATTGGAATAGATTAGCTACATAATACACAACAATAAATGACCATAGTAATCAACTATTTCCAGTCTTTTCAGAAAAGAACTCACTGTTGCACAAAAATTGCTGGGAAAACTCAAAATTACTTTGGCAGGAACTAGTTATAGACCAACATTCACACTGAATACCAAATTAAGATTAAAATGGGTACATGGTTTTGACATAAAGTATTACCACATAGGCAAGTGAGGGGAGCATAGAAAAATTTACCTGGCATATATAGGGATAAGGGAAGAATTAATGACCAAACAATAAAGAGCATCGTGGGATGTAAAATACATAATTTTGTTTACTTGTCATTAAAAAGTTTTTGCACAAACAAAACACATGCAGCCAAGAATAGAAGAAAAGCCTGAAACTGGGAACACATTTTATAGAAAATTTTCTTGATAAAGGCCTCAAATGTATAGAGAACTGAGTCAAATTTATAGGAATACAATTCATTCCCCAATTGGATCAATGGTCAAAGGACAAGAACATGTAGTTTTCAGAAGGCAAAGCTATCTAAAGTCATGTGAAAAAAATGCTCTACATCGCTATTGATTAGAGAAATGCAAATTAAAACAGCTCTGAGGTACCATCTCACACTTTTAATATTGCCTAATATGAAAGAAAAGGAAAGTGACAAATGTTGGAGAGGATGTGGAAAATTGGAGTTGTGAACTGGCCCAACCATGCTGGAGAGTAATTTGGAACTACGTCCAAAGAGCTATAAAACTATGGATATCATTTGACTCAGAAATACAACTGCTGGATCTATATGTGCTAGGACCTATATATGCAAAAATTTTTATAGTAAATCTTTTAAGGGTGACAAAGAATTGGAAATTGAAGGGATGCCCATAAACCAGTCAATGGCTGAACAAGTTGTGGTATATGATTATGATGGACTACTATTGTGCTATAGGAAATGACAAGCAGGTTGTGTTTAAAGAAACCTGGGAAGACTTAGATGAACTGATACAAAATGAAATGAGCAGGAATGTGCATATATATATATATGCATATATATATATATGTTTAAGTATATATATAAGTGAATGTGAATGTACGTATGTATCTATGTGTATATGTATGTATGTGTATATATATATATGTAAAAGAGAGAGAGCAGACACAGGGTGAGTTGAGGATGAAGAGAAGATATCTAAAAGAAATAAAATGAAATTAAGGGATGAGAGAGTAACATACTGAGAGAGGGAGATAGGGAGAGATAGAATGGGGTGGATTATCTCCCATAAAGGTGGCAAGAGGAAGCAGTTCTATGGGAGGAGGGGAGAGGACAGGTGAGGGGGGAATGAGTGAACCTTGCTCTCATCAGATCTGGCCTGAGGGGGAATACCATACATACTCAGCTGGGTATCTTACCCCGCAGGAAAGAAGAGGGAGGAAGATAAAAAAAAAAATAAAAGGCGGGGGGATGATGGAGTGGAGGGCAGATGGGGGTGGAGGTAATCAAAACAAACACTTTGGAAAGGGGACAGGGTCAAGGGAGAAAATTCAATAAAGCGGGATGGGTTGGGAAGGAGCAAAATGTAGTTAGCCTTTCACAACATGAGTATTGTGGAAGGGTTATACATAATAATACATGTGTGGCCTAGGTTGAATTGCTCAACTTCTTAGGGAGGGTGGGTGGGAAGGGAAGAGGGAAGGGAATTTGGAACTCAAAGTTTTAAAATCAGATGTTCAAAAACAAAAAAACTTTTTGTATGCAACTAAAAAATAAGATACACAGGCAATGGGGCGTAGAAATTTATCTTGCCCTACAAGAAAGGAAAGGAAAAGGGGATGAGAGGGGAGGGGGGTGATAGAGGGGAGGGCTGACTGGGGAACAGGGCAACCAGAATATACGCCATCTTGGAGTGGGGGGGGAGGGCAGAAATGGGGAGAAAATTTGTAATTCAAACTGTTGTGAAAATCAATGCTGAAAACCAAATATGTTAAATAAATAAATTGCATTTAAAAAAAAAAATGAAATGAGCAGAACCAGGAGAACATTGTACACAGTAAAAGCAATATTGTACCGTGATCAATTGTGAATGATTTAGAGCTGTTCTAAGCAAAACCATGATCCAAGACAATTCTGAAAGATTTATGATGAAAAACATCATCCGTTTTCAGAGAATGAACTGATGAAGTCTGAATGCAGATTGAAGTATATTTTTTACTTTATTTTTCTTGGACTTTTTATAACTGTTCTTTTGCAATATAGCTAATATAGAAATATGTTTTGCATGATTGCAAATCTATATCAAATTGCCTGATTCCTCAAGGGGGGGGGGTAATGGAAAAATGGAAGGAGAGAATTGGGAACTGAAAATAAAAAAAAGACACACCTGTTACATTTTTTTACATATAATTGAGAAAAAATAAAATGAGACACTTAAAAATAAAAATTATAGGGGTGTTACACATTTCATGTGTTTTTGGACTTATTCACAGTATTCCTCAGTATGCTGATTTTTTCCCTCTTTTTTGCATTTAAAAATATTAATTCTTATATGGCTTTCTGGAAGGAAGAGGAAGAGGCAGAGGTATATTAAAGATAGTCATGATGATTAAAACAGGAAAGCAATAAAAATTATTTTAAAGAGTTATGGTAGTTTAATGGATTGCAAGTAATATCAGCCAGCAGTATGACAGTGCTTCCTGCCTCCCCCTCCTCCCCCAAAATAATGTAATTTTAGAACAGACAGTCAGTCAATCAGGCATCTATTAAGCACTGTATGCCATGCACAATGCTAAGCAATAGGAATTAATTACAAATAAAACCAATGTTTCTGCCCTCAAGGTCTTTATATTCTTTTTTTTAAACAATAACACATTGAACATTTCTTTTTTTAAGTTTTATTTTTAATTCGTAGAATAAAACAAGCATTTCCATAACATAGTACAATAAAAAAGATGATTGTACATGAAACTGCAAATTTACTATGCACAACTCACTATTCCTTTCAATTATAGAACAATATCATCATGTTAATTTTTTCCCTTTTTTCCCCCTCCCTAGAGATAGCTACTATTAAACACAAATTGTTATACATATATATATATACATATATATGTATACATACATATACATATATGCACATATATGTATTTTACATATATAAATATGTAAAATTATTCTATATATACTTCTATTTATCAGTTCTTTCTTTTGATGCATATAGTATCTTTCTTCATATGTCCTTTATAGTTAATTTGGGTATTTATAATACATGAAATAACTTATTCGCTCAAAGTTGTTCTTAAAACTATATTGCTGTTACTGTATACAATGTTCTCTTTGCTCTGCTCATTTTGCTCTTCATTATTTTGTGCAAATCTTTCCATGTTTTTCAAAAATCATCGAATTTATCATTTCTTATAGCACAGTAGTATTCCATCACAATCATATACCACAACTTGTTCAGCCATTCCCCAACTGATGGACATCCCTGCAATTTCCAGTTCTTTGCCATCACAAAGAAAGCTGCTATCAACATTTTAGAACATATAGTTTCTTTTCCTTTTCCTTTAATCATCTTTGGCAATAGACCGAGTAATGGTACTGCTGGGTCAAAGGGTATAGATAGTTTAATAATTCTTTGGGCATAATTCCAGATTGCCCTCCAAAAAGCTTGGATCATTTTATAATTCCACCAACAACGAATTAGTGTCCCAATTTTTCCACATCCTCTCCAACATTTGTCACTGTTTCCTTCTATCATTTTAGCCAATCTGGTAGGTGTAAAATGATATCTTATGGTTGTTTTAATCTGCATTTCTCTAATCAATAATAATTTAGAGCATTGTTATATGATTATAAATTGTTTTTATTGCTTCATTGGAAAACTGCCTGTTCATATCCTTTGATCTTTTATCAATTGGGGAATGACTCATATTTTCACAGATATGATAAAGTTCTTTATATATTTTGAATATAAGACCTTTATCTAATAAGCAACCTATAAAAATCTCCCCACTTTTCTGCTTTCCTTCTAATTTTGACTATATTTGCTTTCATGTACAAAATCTTTGTAATTCAATGTAATCAAAATTATCCATTTTTTACATAACTTTGTGCTATGTATCTTGTTTATTCATAAATTGTTCACCTATCTATAAGTCTGATAAGTAATATATTCCATGTCCTTCTAATTTTCTTGTAAAATCTCTCTTTATATTTAGACCATGCATCCATTTTGATCTTATCTTGGTAAATGGTCTGAGATATTGGTCCATGCCCAGTTTCTGCCATACTACTTTCCGTTTTCCCAACAATTTTTTAAATCAAATAATGAATTCTTATTCCAAAATCTTAAGTCATTTTACTTGTCACATACAAGGTTATTATCTTAATTTGCTGCTGTAAATTGTATGTCTACTCTGTTCCAAATGGAGGAAGGCAATACATAAAAGGAAGCTGAAAAGGTAATGCTTGGGGAGGGCAAGGTTTTAGGCACCAGAGTATAATGAAGAGGTCCATAGCATAGCCTTATTAAAAATGAAGGGATAGTCTGGGCAACCTCCTTAAAGGTAGGTTCTGGGAGGATCCTTTAACTGAGAGGAAGAGGCCTCAATGCTGAGGGTATTTTTGATATGTGAATTTGTTTCCACAATCTGGCTAGCAGCTGTTGTGGGGGGTGAAAGACCAACACAACCCCAACAACAAGCACGCCACAAAAGCATAGGTTCTTTTGATCTGCTTTAGTAAGGAAAGCAACGTTAAGGGGTTGACAAGCTTACTTTAATTCAGCATACAAATACCATTCACTTAGTTTAGGGGAAAAAATCACCACCCTGAACTTCAGAGCAAAATACAAACAAAGTACAAACATGGACAGACAGACCTTGTCTGATTCAAATCCCAATACATAGTTACCAGAGTTTAACAAAGTCCCAGCATCCGGGTTACAAGCTGGAGGGCTGTTAGCTACAACTGCCCAGAGTCTCCGCATCAGCACACCAGCACAAGTGAGGGCCCTAAACAAATTACAAACATCGACAGACAGACCAAATACAGATTCTTAGTTACCAACATCTAGGTTCAGCCCGGGAGCTCATAACATGATCTGGCCCAAAGTCACTTGCGCCACCACTGCTGTGGATAAGAATTCCAAAGAAGAGAAAGCCAATCCCTGGTTTTATATCTTTTTCAGGGTCAGGGGTGAGTCACACATGCGCCTCACCCACATGACCTAGAATCGTCACAAAGAGGCAACTTAAATCCATGTGGTCTAAAAGCCTCTGCTGTCCCAAACATGTCACTCAAACTCATGTGTAAACTAGGCCCTCCCCTGAGACAAGGAGGCACCAAGGACACCCAAATCTAATCAAAGAAACAAAGGCCAAACTCTTCAAGGGGACTTGGTTGAACTAAGTCCTAAGAGCCCATTTTGCTTACCAACACAGAATTCCAGGGCTGAAGAGATCTTCCAGGATGAAAACATTTGTAGGCCATGATAGAGAAGTCTGGAGTGAAGTCTGGTCAGAAATGAAGAAGTCAGCATCCAATGCAAAGTTGGTGATAGTCCCTCTATACTCAACAGTATGAAATGCAATGTAGGGAAGAGGATGGAGAGCTGGCCTCTCCATCAAGAAGACTTGGGTTTGGGACATGCCATTGTCACAGACAGGCTATGTGATCCCACATTAATTCATTTATCCTTTTAGTGCTCTAGACAGCTCTTTAAGATTATGAGCAGCAGAACAACTGATGATCTGCATCGGTAGAGTCAGTTTCCTCACTGGCGAATTTCCTATATTAGTGAAGTTATAGATCTGGGTCAAAAAATAAAACTCTGATCTAATCAGAACACATCTTGAGAATTATGCTTAGTTCTGAGTGCCAAATTTTAGTAAAAGACTAGAGAGTTTCCAGAAGAGGGTGACAAAGATGGCAAACAATCTCAAGATCATGCTATATGAAGATGGGATGAAGGAACTGTGCATATTTAGATTGGGGAAAAAAACTTGCAATACACATGTTAGCTTAATGAGCCTGCTATTTCCTAAAATGTCATGTGATTCTAAGTATGATTTGATCAGGGCCATTGTTACCTTTTCTAAGATCCCTGAATTCATTACACTGGACACACGCCCTGGTGAAGTAGAATCAACCTTCCCTCCTCCTCATCACCCTCCTCACTATGGTTTATATTCTCTCTTTTTTTTAACATTTAATTTATTTATTTTCAGTTTTCAACATTCATTTCCATAAGTTTTAAATTTTCTCCCCCTCTTTCCCTTCTTCCTCCCCAAGACAGCATGCAATAGAACATGGGTTCTACACATACATTCCTATTAAACACACATTCACATTAGTCGTGTTGCATAGAAGGATTATAAGGAATGAGAGAAACCATGAGAAAGAAAACAAAACAAAACAAAAGAGAAAAGAATCTACTTTGCTCTGCATTCCAACTCCATAGTTCTTTCTCTGGATGTGGATGGCATTTTCCATTATGAGTCCTTTGGAAAAGTTTTAGGTCCCTGCATTGCTGTAAAGGGCTAAGTCTATCAAAATCAGTCCCTGCACCCTGTGGCTGTTACTATGTACGATGTTCTCCTGGTTCTGCTTACTTCACTCAGCGTCAGTTCATATAAGTCTTTCCATGTTTTCCTGAAGTCTGCCTGCTCATCATTTCTTATAGCACAATAGTGTTCCATTACATTCATATACCACAACTTGTTCAGTCATTTGCCAATTGATGGACATCCCCTCAATGTCCAATTCTTGGCCAACACAAAAAGAGCTGCTTTAAATATATTTGTACATGTGGGTCCTTTTCCCATTTTTATGATCTCTTTGGGATACAGCCCTAGAAGTGATATTGCTAGGTCAAAGGGTATGAACATTTTTATAGCTGATTTTTATAGCCCTTTGGGCATAGTTCCAAATTGCTTTCCAGAATGGTTGGATCAGCTCATAGCTCCAGCAACAATGAATTAGTGTTCCAACTTTGCCACATCTTCTCCAACATTTATCATTTTCTTGTTTTGTCATGTTAGCCAATCTGATAGGTGTGATGTGGTACCTCAGAGTTGTTTTTGATTTGCATCTCTCTAATCAATAATGATTCAGAGCATTTTTTCATGTGACTATAATGTTAATTTCTTCCTCTGAAAACTGCCTATTCATATCCTTTGAGCATTTATCAATTGGGGAATGACCTGTATTGTAGGTTTATATTCTTATTGCATGGTTTTTGCTCTTAGTGCAAGTAAAGAGGTGGGCTTGATAAGAGAAAGAAACATAAACATCATTTGTCTCACTTAGGTATCAGACGTTGTATCACACAGACTGGATTTTTGTTATTTAGAAGAGAAATATAAAATATGGAATGTTCTTATGGATTATCTCAGTAGATTCACAGGGATAACTGTCAGTAATTTTTGTGGTAATCTCATCTACTCCTGGTTTCAAACACATGTAAAAGATGGAGGATCTTTCAGATATCTATTACCAGTCATGCTTCCTTGATGAGGCCCCTCATAGCCTTGTTTGTTTTCCATTGGTTAGAGAAGTGAGGTAATCACATTTCTTAGATTAAGAGCCAATCCCCAATAGATAAATGGTCAAAGGATTTAAACAGACAGTTCTCAAAGAAAATTATCCATGCTATGAACAGTTAAATAAGAAAATGTTCCAATTACTAAAAATTAGAGAAATACAAATGAAAGAAACTCTGAGTTCTACCTCACATTCATCAGACTGGCAAAGATGACAAAAAGGAAAATGAAAAATGTTGGAGGGACTTTGGGAAAACAGGTACAATAATGCATTGTTGGTGGAGTTGTGAATTGGTCCAGGCATTCTGGAAAGCAATTTGGAACCATGCCCCCAAAGTCACTGAACCATTAATGCGTACCTTTTGGCCCAAGTGATAACAGTGCATAGCATATAACCCAAAGAGATCAAAGAACGAAAAAAAAGGATCTGTTTTGTAATAGCAAAAAAATTGGAAACTAAGAAGGTTTCCACCTGTTGGGAAATGGCTAAACTAATTATGGTATATGAAAGTAACAAAATATTGTGCCATAAGAAATGATGAAAAGGACAATTTTAGAGGAGCTTTTATGAACTTAGGCAAAGTAAAATGAGCTTAGCACTATGACAATAACATTATGAATTAAAAACAACTTTGAAAGACTTTAGAACTTGGATTAATTCAATGATAAGCAGTGATTCCTGAGGACCAATGTTGAGATGATGGGCATAAAATGCAGAATGAAACATTCATTTGTGGGCATGGCCAGTATGGGAATTTGTCTCATTTGGTATGCATATTTGTTAGGAGGGTTTTGTTTTTTTTAAGTTGTTGATAGGGGATAGGAATGGGACTTAGGAAGAGAAGTTGAAGGAAGAGAAAATAAATAATATATTAATCAGAAAAAAATAATAAAATTAAATTTGGGTGAAAAGAAGAGGAAATATTAGGAAGGTGCCCTAAGGATCTCTTAGTATTACCTTTATTCTTCACCTCCTTTCCTGTACTCCCTAATTCCAAAACTCTGCAAAAGCCAAGTATCATTACACTGCCTTATGTCAATGAACCTCTCTGATTTTCAATTTCCTCATTATTAAAAGGAATGGGGATTCTCTTCCTACTCCAGATGCTCATGGATATCTGGCCTATGTCAATTAACCAGAATATTCATGAGGCAGAGTTAGACTAGTGGTGGCTTCCACATTGAGGACTCACTAGGGCTTACCATTTATCCATATAAGCAAAGGACCAGCTTTTACCTTAGAAGCAGACTGTGAGACCTGGAGAGGTTCTTTAAAAGACATCATAGGTTGGTGGAAAAAATGTTAAATTTGGATTGATGGGGTGCTTGTGCTTGGACCATAATTCTAATATCACATTTCCCCTTAGCCTCTGCTTGGGTGCCTGTGCCTGCACTCCAGCTCTAAAATCACATCTCTCCCTAGCTTCAAAGCATTTGCCCCAGCAGTCTCTCTCTCTAGCAAAAGGGCAGCATGCCCCAACTAACTTATCTCTGCTTCTTCCTCAGTAAGCAGCTATGCCCAATTATAGATTGATTCCAGATGATACGCTGAGTCTAACACACATCCTACACATAGTCAAATGTATACTCCCTTACATTAATCTTGTCTGAAAAGACATGTGATGGAATCCACCTGGATATTCCCAGTCATCTGTGAACTTTTGGTGACTTAGTGATGTTTCACAGTCAAAACCACACCTACAGCTAACCCCCCTCCCCCCACCTCCCGTGGGCTATTTCCCAGTGAACTCTGGGTAAGATACCCGTGCAGTAGATACAAAAAGTGCATGTTCCTTTAAGAACTAACCACCCCTTAATCACACCTTAACCACTCCCTAATCCCACCCCAGATCACCTAATTGACAGGTTTCCTCCCTAATTCTTGTACTTAAACTTTCCCTGTAGCCCTGTATAGTTGCAGGTTCCCTAATAACTCTTGCCTGCTTTATTTACGTAAAGCGTAATAAATCTTTGCCTCCTTGACTTAAATAATGCTTGGGTCCTTGAATTGATTCCAGGTGACCTGGGAACTTTGGTTTCGGATTCCTACATCCCTGGATTACATTTCTCCCTCAACAGAGTCAGAACATGTAGATTCAAATCCTGATTTTGCTACATTACTATTTGTGTGACCTTAGACAACCCATTTGATCTATCTAAGCTTAAATTTCCTCGTCTGTAAAGTGAGGAGCTTGGAATAGATAACTTAGAGATCCCTCCCAGCTCCACATGATAACCATACATTCAATAGCATAAGAGATTTTTTGAGTTACCTTGTCAAATTCAGATGCAAAACAGAGGCCCAGGGAAGAGAAATGGTTTGCCTCACATCACAATCAGTAGTGATAGAACCTGGAGTAAAATTCTATTCTCCTAAATGTTAACCCATTCTGCTCGGTTGGTGACCCTGCAGCTGAATGAAACACCTGAGATAAATTCTATCTGGGAGAATCTTCTGGAACTGAAGGGAAGAAGCTTCACTGTAGCCCAACCAAATTAGAACCTCTGTTACAATGATGGAAAAACAAGATCCCTGATCTAGAGTGTACACATTTTACTTATTTTGATCCTATCACTAACATTCTTGGTGGTTGAAAAATAGCTTGATCAGGAAATCCTGGCCAATGGAAGTCCTTACATTTGATGACTTGAAGGCATTTTAATGCCCAGGATGAATAGTGCTTCCATTTAGCAACAAGCAGACAAAAGGTTCATGATACAAAGATGATACAAAGCTCTTAACCACAGAGTGGAGGTGAGAAGGTGAGATAAAGTACTTTCTGTCATCAACTCATGGGAGAGGGTGGTCACAAAGAAAGGAATTAAAAAAGGACTTCATTCTCCCCAGATGCCTCTACAAACCCTTCGTTGTCATTTCTCCTGTAAACAATTGTGACTCATTCTTTGATTTCTACCTTGGAGGGACCTTGGGGAATGAGAAAGAAAAAGGCTTTTCTGGCACATTTAAATAGAACACTATGATAGGGCTATCTTTGTGGAAGATGGGTTTTCTGGGGCTCATTCTAGTTGCCATGAATAAAAAATGCATTTGTGTCTGTTTTTTCTGGGAGTAACTGTGAATGTCTGTCATTGATGAAACATATCTTTCTCCTCAGGGCTGTTCAGAGTGCAGAAATGAGCCATGAATGGCCAAAGAGTGTGAAGCTCTATAATCAGTGCTCCTACCATGGGCAAGATGCAAAACTTTCCCTCATAGTATATTCTAGCTGTGGCAGCCAGAACACTTTAGTGTTTTAGATTCCAACTCTGCCATGTTTACACTTTCCCCCCTCCTCCAATTCTTTATGTCTCATTTACTTCAAAGGAATTCTAAAATGAGATGTTGCCCATCCTGACATCAGGAATATCTGTAGTAATCATGACCTGGGTGGTTATGGTGGTGTGCTGGAGTTGTGACATTTGACAGGTGTGGTACTTGGTGACACTAGCATGGCATAGTTCTTAAACTGGAGACTGAGATATTGCATTTTAAAAATATTTTTATTTCAATTCAATATAATTGGTTTCTTTCATAATACTATGTATTTTATGTTGTGCATTTAAAAACATCATTCTGAGAACTCTGTAGCCTTAACCAGACTATTAAAGGGATCCATGACACAAAAAAGGTTAAGAACTTCTGGTATGGTGGTTAAAGAACTAACCTTTGAGACATGAAGGCTTGATTTCAAGTCCCATTGTTAATGCATACTAGTTGTGTGACCTGGGCAAATCACTTAGCAGAGTATGTGCCAAGTCTACAGTGGTAGAGAGAGTTATTTACTGGGAACTCCCTATGCCAATGAAATCACACATCTAGTGGAGGGGAGGAAAATTTTATCGGTCATCAAGGCGACTCCTCAGACTCACTCATATCTCTCCCAATTCCTGGGAAAGAAGAGAAGAGAAACCATGATTCGCTTTTCAGTTTCCAAGCCCTGCCATAGTCATCAGTTTCCCAGCCCTGCCATTGGGTTCCATTGAACTTGCATACATTACCTGACATAAAGAAAACATAGTCAGGGACTAGATTATCCATGTAATGTAAAATGTAAAACCAATCTACCAAGAACACGTATGAAAAACCTTTGACTAAAAAGTTAAACCAAAAAAGCAGCTTTGGCACAAGGGATTGGTATATTTTTAAACAGTGTTTTGAGGACAAAATTTCTGTCAAAGTGCTAATACTTCTTTGATCTTGCCATCTGTGGAAGTACCACCTCAGTATGTATCCCTTAAGGATGTACATAAGAATAATATTGATGACCCATGCTAATTTCACTTAGACCTGGACATATTAAGGAAGGTGAAATCAAGCCTGAATGTCTTGGCTTCTTTCTTACTTTTAAGATAATGTCATGCAGAACATAGCCCATTTCGTCTAAGCAGTTGTCATCCTCATTTATAAAATGATTCTTTAAAAAGGAGTTAAGGAAAAGCAGGAAAGTCCCTTAGCAAAATCATTAGTAAGTAGTAGGGGCTGGTGAGTTGTAAATGTCAATAGTCCTAATGAGAGCAGCAGAGTAATTTGTTAAATAACAGAGTAAGCATGTCAGTCAGAAGCAGCTAGACAAGAGGGGAGCTCTGCCTAATAGAAGGCAAAAGAAATCACTTCGTTTTCTCTTTAGTGAGTCAGCCTTTGTAGGCTCAGAAGTATCTATCAGGTCTTGTTTTGGGCTACAGGGTAAGAGAAAGGAGGTAAAGGAGTAAAGTAGGGACCAAGACAAGTCTAAATCAGAAGAATTATGAAAAGAAAGGAAGCATTCTTTCTTTCTGTGAAAACATAATGAGGAGAGAGAGAGAGAGAGAATGAGAGAGAGAGAGAGAAAGAGAACCATAATGTCCCCACGGAACTTGATTGGGAGAGCTGACAGCCAAGCTGACTGATCAGCTTGGCCATCTGCTCCAATATTCCTATTAGTAACAATGGAGACTTACTTGGGAGCTCTGTTGCCCTTCCCCCTCCCAACCTTTAGCAGGCAGCATTTAAATTAGGTAATGTATTTATCTGGGTCTCATTAGCAACTAGGAACTCCAGTGATGCTCCAGACAATGATAATTTAAGAACAACAACTAGCATTTATATAGTGCTTCATAGTTTGCAAAATACTTTGGAAATATTTTGTCATTTGGTCCTTACAACAATCTTGAGAAATATATGATATGATTTATCTCCATTTTGCAGATGAGGAGACTGAGGCACAGGTTAAATGAATTGTTTAGTCACACAGATAGTAAATGCCTGAGGCTAGATTTGACCCTGTCCACTGCTATATCCACTGTGCTACATAATAATAATAATATAATAATAATAATTTATGTGGTACTTTAAGAGCTTATAAAATACTTTGCAGATATTATCTCATTTGATCCACACAACAGCCCTGTGATGTAAGTACTTTTGTTATCTACAATTTCCAGACGAGGAAGCTGAGGCTGGGATTGGCTTAAATGACTTTGTCTGGGGTCACACCATTAGGTTTCTGAGGCTGGATTTGAACTTTAGGATTTCCTGATTTCACAAGTCCAGCATTCTATCCTTTTTGCCACCTAGCCTCATCCTCAAAAGTTTTCAGTTTTTATACTGTGATTTTGGGTACCACAGCTGGAATCTACCTATCCCCCACCTCTAATGGAATGTATTAAAAATCTCAGTGGCCCAAGAAAGATGATAATGTTGCTTCTGCTAAGTGAAACTACCGATACTTGGTCATATGTTTTTGGTAATTGTATTTCAATACTTCACTCCAGATTGAGTTAGCTGTTTGGTATTTGATCATATCTTGAAATATGATCTCACTGTTGGTGATGGTAATTAACAAGAGCCCACAGGGTTGGAGACTGTACTTGGGAGAATTGTGCTGAGCTGACTCATAGATTTATCTTCTTCCACTGATTTAGTTGTCAGAGTTCATGAGGGCTTATTTTCCTATATCTACATTATCTGGAATCTTGATCTCAAAGAAAGAGTGTGTTAATTTTGAACTTTTATCAAACCTTTTGCCAAACCTTGTGATCTCTGCACCTTCTGACAGAGCTTGGTCTTGTTTCAAATCCACCTGCCCTTTATTTTTTTTTTTCCTGCAGCAACAGTGAAGACATAAGAAGGACCTGAAAATGGGCAGAAAAGGACAAGGATATTAATGTGACTGAATCAGGAAGGCTAATGTGGAATGTGAATGATAATGTATGAAATTTTGAGAGAGTAGTTTTCTGCCTTTGATTTGGATGCTCATCTCTCTTTCTCTACATGTTTTACTTTCAGGAGGATATGGATGAGAGTTTCACAAGATGAGCAACCATGGATGAGTTGTATCTGTATCATTGGGACGAGAGAATTCCAGATTTAGTTAGATCAGAAATCCATTTGAGTGTTTGAGTTTTACGGGAAAAATGCTTTGGAAGCAATGAGAGACTATTAACAAATTCAGATGTGGTCTTTTTCTATTTCATTTTGAAAAGCTCTGAAATGTTAGATCAAACCATGCTTTTTTGGGAAAAAAAAAGTTTTTCCAAATGGAAATGTTTACTGAACTTGAAATTTTGCTGTGAAAAATGAAGACTTGTGAAATTTAAGTATGACTCCTGTATTAGGAGGGCAGAGTTTATAATCTCAAAGAGGATCATATATATGTCTGAAAGGTTCGGAACCGCCGGATATAAGAAACTCTCAAAGTAGGAGGCAGAAGAATCAGAGCATATATTTAGGCTCCACAGTAACCAACCCATGAACCAGCAACCCCATTTTGACATATTGATCAAAAGCTTCCAGGCCCAATAAGTACACCTTACAAGAGTAACCAGGAGGCTACAGAGAAGCATGATGGTGTAAAACAAAATCATGCTTCCCCCTCTATGGTAAAAAGATTACCCACTGGCTTCAAGTCCTTGTTCAGCTTCCTCCCGTAGGTCAGCTCTGCTACTGGCAGCTTCTGCTTCAGCTTCGGCTGTGGCTGTAGCTATAACAGCCTCTGGCTCCAACAGAAGCTGTTTTTAACCATCCGGCTTCTGCGGGGGTGTAAGGAACGCCGGGGAAAGCACAGGTTCTTTCAATCTGCTTAAGCAAGGTGAAGGGGTTGACTGGGAAAGCACAGGTTCTTTCCATCAGCTTAAGCAAGGGAAGCAAGGTGAAGGGGCCGACAAGCTTACTCCAGTCCAACATACAAACAGCATTCAGTTCAGGGGAAAAAGCCAAACTAGTCAAGGGCACTTGTTGACTAAGTGCTAAGGAGCCCATTTTTGGTTGCCAACACAACCCCTTATTGGCAAGGGAGCTGATGGGAAGTGGATTCTTCCAGCTTGGAAAGAAGGACTGAAGGAACATGGTTAGAAAAATTCTGATGATTTAGTCATAGGGAGGACTAAAGGATTAATGGAGACAGAAACCTGGAAGTAGGAGGGGAAGCTCTGGGACTTTTGAGACTTCAGAAAGGGGAAGGCCTCCAACAAAAAGTGCCATCAGCCAGCTAATTGCATATGAATGTCTCCATTACCCCAAACTGAATATAATTATTAGCAGTTTGCAGCTTTGTCGATTTGATTTCTAGCATCACTGACATGCTTAAGGAATGATCTCCCTAGGCAGAATTGGTTGTTTCCCTGACATTCCCACTAAGACCTGGTGAGCTCATTTTTCTGTTCTTCTACCTCACCTCTGCCGGGCAAACTGACATCGGTTACCCTCAGCAGAGATTCACACTCTCTTTAAATTGTGCTTATTTGGTATCACAACTTCTATGACTGATTTTGTCTTCCGATAAAGATAAGTTAATTTTATTGCATTTTAAGACAATGTTTGCTGTAAATAATGGACCACGCTATGAGGGCAAAATACAAAAAACAACAACAAAAAAGGCCCTATGTACTTGACCAAGAGTCCTAATTTAACTTGAGCCCTAGATTTAACTGATAACCTATACTGAAACATTCTCTTCCTATGGAGACCCAAAAAAGGATTTCATAAGCAAACTTATGAATGTAATTACCACATCACTTATTGTCCTGTGAATGAACTATACTCAGTCATATAGATCATAGACTTTAGGGCTAAAAGAGATTTAGAGATCATCTGATCCAACATCCTCATTTTACAAAGATTTGTTGGGTGAAGAAGCAAATAGTATTTCTTGTTTGAATCATAAATGCATCATTCATGAATTTGCCAATTGTTTTCATTTGTAAAGTTAGCCCAGTTACTATAAGGTATGTGTTAGTTCTCTTCTTACATATTGATAAATCCATAGGAAAGGAGTCCAAATGTCTCTTTATTCCTGAAGCATTAATCCCAACTACAATATAAAGGACAAGAAATCCTCGAGACTCCCTTTGAAGACTTGTAAAGACAAAGGGCTCAGTGTTCTTTAAGGGAACGTATTCCATTTTTTGTAAAGTTAACCTATGCAAACTGTTTCATTGCCTAGCAGATTGTATTTTGTTTGTAAAATGAAGGGGTTGTACTACATGTTTTTTAAAATCCATTCATGCTATGATCTTATGGGTTTATAATTTTTAGGAAGTTTTTTTTTTAATGTTGAGTCAAAATCTGCCTCCCTGTAACATCTAACTGTTGTTCCTAGGTCTCTCTTTAGGGACCAAACAGTACAAGTCTAATCTTTCTTTCAAAGGTTAAACTTCAAAATATTTAGATAGCCTTCAAGTCTACCCAAGTCTTCTCTCCTCTTGCCTAAACATCTACATTTCTCCAACTAGTCATCTTATGTTATTATTTGACTTACATAAAAATCCTTCTCTTTCTCTCTTTCTTCAATGGCCTTTCTCTATTCCGACAACAGTACCAGATACAGTGATCCAGATAAGATTTTTACCAGGGCAATTCAGAATCAATCTCCCTATGGCTTGTCTGAACTGAATCTTAGGTCAACCTCTACGTTTCTAGCTGAAGCAGATTTGGTTTGATTAAAATAAAACCATAATCGGTCCTGTTCCTAATCTTCTTAAATATGCATGGTCAACCTCAAGAGTAGTACAGGCTCCTACAAATGATTATGCAGAAAAGTTCAACTCAGTAAGTACTCCTTGAAGGTCGCATAATGGAGTGTAAATTTAAATACTTTTCGTTTTCTGGCCCAAATTTGAAATCCTAATTATTCCACTTAGTATAAATGAAGAGCATACTGGGAACTGAGGAGGACTATTAATGACACTGCCCAGATAGTATATCATTTTAAGCCAACAAGTAAGTGGAACATAAGCCTTTTCTTATATGTCATGGTAGAATGACTGCCTCAATAGATGCCCATGGGAACAGTTTGCTGTCTTAGAGATTCACCTATGGTCTGTTGCAGAAATACATGAAGATGTGGATTGAAATTCATGGAAACAAATGACAGTTTTCCAGTAACACTTGGAAAGCCCTGCAGAAGGCTCGGAGCCATTTCCTAAGGAAGAGTAAGGACTATCTCTCCTTCCTGCTCTCTTCCCCACCTCCTCCAGCTAGTGGAGAGCAAATGGCTGCCTTCTCTTTCTGAGTCTGAGTACTCATCTCTGCTGCCAGCAGCACTTATTGTGGGTACCTTAGGAACTCAGGGAAATTTGCTGGGTCTTTATCTACAAAAGGTACTGTGAGCATTTATATTTGTTTCTAAAGCCTTTGGCACAGTAAAATTGTGATGAAGGCACAATTTGTCTTTGGAGCCCTCAAATCTCTCAGGGCTCTCTCTTTTTCCCTCTCTTGTGCCCTTCATACTATGTCTCTTTCCTTTGCAGGTTTGCTCTGAGCTTGCTGTGGTCTAATCCCTGCTAAGGAATTGTCTGATAACATTTTATGATGCTGTTCACCAAGGGACATTTCCATTTTTGTAGGGGACTTTTCAAGACAGAGGAGCTTTCAATACCCCAGGGGTTAGGTACTGAAGGAAAGAATTTAGTGGTAGAATTTCAGGTGTCTAGAGGGGACAAATAGACTTGGAGCCAGGGAAGTCCCCAGAGGAGAAAACTAGGAACAGTGGCTAGAAGGTGCAGAGAAACAGATTTCTACTTCTTGTGGGGAAATCTTCCTAAAAATTGGAGCTGTCCCAGAGTGGAATGGGATATCTTAGGATGTAGCATGCTCCTTAACAGGGGAGGTCTTCAGACAGACATTGGATAATCACTTTTAGGGGATGTTATAGACGAAATCCCTATTTAGGTATGAGTTGCCATAGATTGCTTTCAAGGTTCCTTACAGAGCTGAGATTCTAGGATTCTGTGACCTAAATTCTAGTCTTGCCTGCTGCTTATGGCATTTAACTGTGGACAAGTCATTATATCTCTCTCATTCTCAGTTTCTTCATCTCTAAAAATGAGAGGTAAAAATAAAAAAAAGAGCTTCAATGAAATATTTTAAAAGAGAAAAAAATAAGATGAAGGGGCTTGGACTAGATAAACTTCAAGGCCCTTTTAGTTCTGAATCACAGTCATTGAACTGAGTTCATCTATTCAAGTCCTCTTGTTTTCTAGCTGAGGAAATTGGACACTATAGAAATATAATGATTCTCCCAAGTTATAAGGATATACTCATTTCCCTAAGGGCTTTCTACACAGGAACAAGAATTTGAACAAGGTCTTTTGCCTCCAAATCTATAGTTTATTCCATACTACATTGCTTCTAAGGTTCTAGGAAATGAGGATTTCTATTTTGTTTTGACCTGTGATTTCATAAACATGGGCATATCACCCTACCCTTTTCTCCATACAGGAAACTTCTTCTGCCAATGCAGATTGGCAGCACTTCTGCCATTTATTGTCTTAGAGAGTTTTCCAGGAAAGTAGGAGATTGAGTGACTTGCCTAGGGAAACACAGATACTACAAGTCAGAGCACGGACTTGAAATCAGGGTTTTCTGATGACCAGGCAAACTATTGCACCATGATATATTCTCTGATCAAGTGACACTGGCTTTCTGGCTGTTCCACAAATGAGACACTCAATCTCTTGGCTCCAGGCATTTTCTCTGACTGTCCTTCTTAACTGAAACACTGCTTGGACTACTGACCTCCTGGGATTCCTTTTAAGTTTCACCTTCTAAAGGAAGCTTTTCCCAACTCTTCTTAATTCCAGGGTCTTCTCTCTGTTAATTATTTCCTGTTTTCCTGTATATAGCTTGCTTTGTTGTCTCCCACATAAGACTGTAAATTCCTTGAGGGCAAGGACTGTCTTTTGCCTCTTTTTGTATCTCTAGAGTTTCACACAATGCCTGGCACATAGTAGGCACTTAATAATTGTTTACCAATTTATTGATTAATTGTATTCCTCTGGAAAAAGGGTAACTGGAGCCATTATGATTTTGAGAAAAGTGGGGTTTTTTTGAGAAATGTAATATTATGCCTCCTCTGAATCTGTGATTCTTGAACTTCCTTGTATTCTTTTAGCCATAGTAAGAAGCCAGTCAGCCACCTATTCATTGTGGTGCTGGTGAAGCCAGGAAAATCATTCTCTTTCTGAGTGTGATTGCTTAAGTTCAGAATTGGGAACTGAGGTGTGGTAATTCACTCTCCCAGGGCCTCATCCTATACATGGAGCATTAAAAAGACCTAAAGATGTTTCTAAGCTGAAATTTCTCCTCTGAAAATGAAAAGGGGGAATTTTGTCATTGACGAGAGGAGTTAAAAATAAATAAGGTGATGATTTTATTATGCTCAATGTGATTACTAATATTCACCCTTCTCTCTCATCCTATCTCATTTTAGTGTGTTTTATCCTTTCACAACCAAAGTCTTGTGACAGGCATTAGGTAAATGATTAAATGGGCTGAGATTTATGGGAAATAGGAAAGCAACTAACCAAAAACAAAGAAATTACTTCAGGTTAAGTGTTATGCATGATGTTGACTGTGTGTCCTTTCCAGTTGCTGAATTACATTCAAGTGCATAATTTGTTTCCTTGTGCTCTCCTCAGTAAGATGGGCACAGTTGTAAATCTTTTCAGGAAGAGGAAAATGTCCCTTTTTTAAACAAAGGAATACACAACTTCTGTGTTTTTGGAAAGTGGTAGAATAGCCACATTTTCTGAGAGTGCCTCTACAATGCTTATAAATTCAAAGGCTCTAGAGTAGTGATTATTTATTGGGGATTCAGAGACCCTATGAATTTGGATGGGAAAAAAATGCATCTATGTCAATGCAATTAGCTTTTTTAGCTGTAATTAGCTATTTATTTTATGCATTTTAGCAAGTATTCTTGGGCTCTCTCTCTCTCTCAGTCAAATTTTTGTCATCTGCCCCTCAGGATTTTAGGATACTCTGAAGGCCAGGTGGGGTATCTATTTTCTACTGTCATTTGCTTGAGCCCCAACTGACTGTGTTCCCCCACAATTGTTAGGGTCCAGGGACTTAATCCATTACATTTAACCACTTAACATTAATTAGCTTTTACAGAGGGATATTTACTTTGAAATTCTAGCAAGAACAAACATACAAACATTGCACTGATACTGTGAGGGCATGCTCTCCCCTATTTCTCCTCCATCTCTGAGGGAAGCAGGCTCAATTTAGCTCAATTCCTACATAGCATTGATTCAATCAAGTTAAAGTCCAATGGTAGCATTGCTGCCAGATGAATCATTGCCTCAGCTACCACTGGGGAGGAGTCATGAAGGTCACACCTTGTTCCTCAGGGCTGGCTGCAAAACCCATGTTGTACTCTAACTCCTGGACTCCCAGATTCTTGGATTCCTGGGGGCTTGTTCTCATGACATTTTGAACTCACAAGATTGGAACATTCAGATTAATCTCCTTCCTCTCATATAAAAAAACAACGAAAAAGAAGAAGCCTTGTTTTCATGAGGCTTTATGCCAGCCTTGGAAAAGGGAACCAAGGCCTCTCCTCTTAAAGCATCTCCTTTAACCAGATATCATCAGTGAAAGAGTTAGACTGCAAGAAAGAGAACCACCAAGTGATAGCAGCAGAAGAAAATAATAGCTAAAAGGCCAAGGGTTGATGGGCCTTTTTCAGTGCCTTTGCAGCCAATTAGAGTTTTCTCTTAATCACATGGTTAGTCGATTGGAACCAGCTGCACAATGTCCACACATGCTCCACAGTATTGCCAAGTCACTTCCATTCCATGTCATCACAAGTCTCCTGGAAGCAGGTGCCCCAGCATCCTCCATATGGAGAGGCATAACTGAAAACACTATGCACATTTTCCACTGATTACACATTTAAAAATATCATTGAAGAAGGATTTCTGGACTTCAGCAGACTGCTAAAGGGATCCATAGTCCCTCTAAAAGGTTAATAACTATTCTAGAGCTAGGAAGAACCTTAAAATTTGAGTCCAATCTTAATATTTTACAAGAAAAGAGTCTGAGACTTGGTGAGGCAAAAATAACTTGTTAAAGGTCACACAGGAAACATAGCCGGAATTTGAACCTAGGTCACCTGACTTGAGGGGCAGCTATGTGGTGCATAGTATACCATGCTAGGCATGGAGTCAGGAGAACCTGAGTTCAAATTCAACCTCAGGTACTTACTAGCTGTGTGACCCTGAGTAAGTCACTTAACCCTGTTTGCCTTAGTTTCCTCATCTGTAAAATAAGCAGGAGAAGGAAATGGCAACCTATTTCAGTATTTTTGCCAAGAAAACCTTCAAATGGGGCATGAAGAGTTGGATGTGACTGAAACAAATAAACAACATCTGCCTCGAAGAAAGAGCAATTGATAGACATTTTCCATGAATTCTTTGTCCATTTATTTCTTATTCATTCTTTCAAAGGCCTTTCACTATTTATGAAATTTTATTTGTAGTCGAATATGAATTTGGTTGTATGTCATCTTATGAAGTTTTTATTTCCTCTTGCCTACCTGACTTTTTTGAGCCTCAGTTTCCTTACGCATAAGATGAAGATAACAGTACTTGCTTTACCTACCTTGCTGTTAGGATTAGATGAGATCATGCATGTTAATCATCCACAGAGGAGGGAAAACCCACCCCACAAAGGGGCTCTGACTTTGCATTCAAGAAGTCTGAGTTCGGTACTGGGGGAGCTCATCCCCAAGAACAGGGATCAGGATTTATGTCATACTTTCTGGTTTATCAATCAAATGAGATATTTCTAAAGCTAGCACAGTGCCTGGCACATAATTGGTGCTTGATAAATACTTGTTCCTTCCCCTTGTTTTCTTCTTCCCTTAATGACCCCTTCTTTACTTGCCTCCATAGTTCTTGGGAAAATCTTTTAAATAAAACCTAGGTACAACTAATTTCTAGGGTATTCTCCTAAAAGGGAATGGTGGGTTAGGGTGTCTTCTTGAAAAGTACTAAGTGTAATGCATTGTTGGTGGAGTTGTGAACTGATCTAACCATTCTGGAGAACAATTTGGAACTATGCTCAAAAGGCTATAAAACTATGCATACCCTTTGATCCAGCAATACCACTTCTAGGTCTGTATCCCAAAGAGATCGGAAAAGGACCCACATATACAAAAATATAGCTGCTCTTTTTGTGGTGGCAAAGAATTTGACATTGAGGGGATGCCCATTAATTGGTGAATGGCTGAACAAGTTGCATTATATGAATGTAAAGGAACGCTATTGTTCCTTAAGAAATGATGAGCAGGTGGACTTCAGAAAAACCTGGAAAGACTTACACAAACTGAATGAAGTGAGCAGAACCAGGAGAACATTGTACACAGTAACAGTATCATTCTGTGATGACTAACTTTGATAGACTGAGCTCTTCTCGGTAGTGCAAAGATCTAAAACAACTCCAAAAGACTCATGATGGAAAATGCTATCCACATAATAAAAAAGAACTATGCAGCCTGAATGAAGATTGAAGCATACTATTTGCTCTCTTTCTCTTTTTTTTGTTTCTTCTTTTTGGGATTCATCCCATTGGTTCTAATTCTTCTTAACAACATGACTAATGTGAAAATATGTTTAATATGAATGTACATGTAAAGCCTATATCAGATTGCACACTCTTTTGGGGAGAAGGGAGGAGAGGCTGGGGGAGAAAATTTAGAACCCAGAATCATATGGAAGTAAAAGTTGAAAACTAAAAGTTGAAACTAAATTAATAAAAAATGAGAGATACACATAAAAAAGAAAGGTACTAAGTGTACAAAGTGCATATCAGTTATAGGGAAGTATATAGGGGAAAGGAATGTTTAAAACACAAAAGACTTTTAAGTACATAAAACAAATATTTAAAACGAGACAATAACACACCATCTATCATACTCTCCCAGGAGGTAAAGACAACTTTGTAAAATTTCTCAATAGATAGTTCATATTCACTTTATATTGGTACAGTCTATGCAGTGCACAAATCTGAATTTCCTGATAAATTAGGGAATTGTTAGGGCCTTCTTAGTCCTTTTAATTGCTGCACACTTCTGGTGAGTTCTCCTGGTGGTGGTGTATCTTTTACTCCAATAATAGTGTAGCTCATGCTCATTGAGCATCAATCAATAATCAAGTCTTTATTAATCACCAGGCTCTATGCCAGATGCTAGCAAAACAAATATAAAGAATGACACAATCTCTATTTAGAAAGAACTTAATTCTAAAGCCTTTCACAGTGGTCTCAAAATATATTTCTAGCTTTGTTACACATTTTTTCCCTTACTGAATTCTATGGTTTAGTCAAACTGGTTTTATTGTTCTTCCCAACATTGTCCTTGTTCACTTGATCAGTTGTATCCTGCTCTTTGTGACCCTGTGGGCCAATGCACACCAGTATTGTTTGTGGAGTTTTCTTGGCAAAAATGTTGAAGTGGCTTGCCATTTTCTTCTAAAGCAAACAGAGGTTAAGTGACTTGCCCAAATTTACACAGCTAGTAAGTTTCTGAGGCTGGATTTGAACTCAGGTCTTCCTGACTCCAAGCCCCACTCCCTATCCACTGAGCCACCTAGCTGTCTCTTTTCCCTCACAAATACTACTTCACCTTCTAACTCTGTGCCTCTATTACCATTCATGCATAGAATGCACTTATCTCCTTAGCCTCATCTCTTAAAAGATCTAACTTTCCTCTAAAATTCATTTTAAATACCACTTTCTATTAACCCTTCCTGATTCTCCCTGATTCCTGACCCCTTTCTCAAGCAGCTAATGCCCTGTCTCCCAAATTGGATTTAGTTTGTGTATATTTTTATATATTTATAAACATATCTTTATGGCATGGACTTGTGAGTGTGCCCCAAGTGGGGCCTGGCCTACATTCAACACACATCTCTGGTTGTGTCCCCTTCCCATCTCCCATAGGATATGTTTCTTGAAGGCAAGGGCTGTTTTATTTTTGTCTTTGTATTCCCAGCAGCTGGCATATAGTAGTTACTTAATAAATTCTTATTGATTGGTCTTTCTATTGCTCTTTGGGTTACTTGTTATTTTATTTCTACGGAATTAGGCATTCTGTGATTCCATGTAAAATCACTGAGAGAATATTTTCATTAAAGACAGGCTTTTGTGGCAAGGAACAGTTTGGGGGTAATGAAACGACCACATAATTTCCCTATTTCAATCTAGCCCTATTTCTCACTGTTATTCAGTGCTGACCCCAGCACATTGTCCATATGTGATGCCTATGACTGTATATTCTTATTGATGAATTTCTAATCTGGCTGCTTGTTCCTGCTGAGCAATCTGATTTGTTTTCTAGTGTGTATAATGAAAGTGATACCAAAGCCCGAAGGTGGATTTAAATGAGGACACATTGTAGGACTTAAATATTTGCAAATAGAGGCATTTGGAGAATAAAGCCATCAATAAAATATAAATTTTTTGTTTGTACTCTATGAAGGACATCATTAGCATCACAAGTGAGTAGATATCTATATTTCACTTCCTTGATGTCAATACTTTGCCAATAGAGGACAATGTTATCTCTATATTAGCGTTTCTCGAAGTTTTATATAATTTCAGCATATGTATACACACATTGTTTGTGAAAAGCTTTCAAGGTTTCATTTTATTCTATTAAGTCAAATGTTTTTTAAAGTTCAATAAACAATAGACAAAGTAGGAGCTTACCCTATTCAGTGAGCTTGATGATGGTGAAGATACAGTCTGATGTTGAAAAGTATCTGTGTAAATCTCCTAGTCCCTTTTCAGCTTTTCATGAATGATCCCTATTAATGCTTTCATAGGCCATTCTCATAATGATTTTAGAGACTATAAAGTAATATGTAAGTAGGAATCTTTTTGGTCATCCTTGATGTCTATTTTTGGAGGTAGGGGAGCAACATCTTTGATCTTTTACATCCACTTGGGCTCTTAACTCCTTTAAGGTCTTAAAAAAATTCATTGTCTCTAGTACAGATTTGGTTAGGTCTAGCTGTTCTTCCTAGCTCCATTTTCATAAGTTTAGAGAGAATACAATATGTCCACGGCTTAATTCAGGATAAATAAAAAATCAATACAATGAGACAAAGGGAGGTGCTATCAATTGTATTGTAAGAAATGGGAGGAGGAGTTTTGTTTCCACAGAACCAAAGGTGTGCTTCCCTGCCCTCCCCCACCCCAGCTTTAGCAGAGACCAGGCCTCAAGGTTGGTCAGGTGGGAGGTCAGAGGCTTCTAAGCATGTGCATGCTTTTTGAGAAGGCAGTCTGGGGAATTAGAGAGGCCAAACCCACTTGAACCAGTTCAAGCTTATCTAGGGTCTGGTCTTGGTCAAGAATCCAGGCCTAATTTGAATATGTTAAAGAGGGAAAGTAGGGGAAGTAAAAGAATATAGTTTAATCCTAAACTAAGACAAGGAAACTCTAATTAACTTCACTTTTGCTTCTGTATCCTTATTATCCTATTTATATAAACTATATAACCAAGGAAAACTATGTAAACAAACAAGAATTGTAAACTAACCATGACTCTAGCAGGAGTGAAGGGAATGGTTACCCCTGCTCCTGCAGCTGTATCAGTGTGAGTGTTCCGGCGAGCACTACACCCGCTCTCCCGGGGAGCATAATAAAATGCCTTCCTCTGCCCACTCTGGTCCTGAGTTCTTTGGGTGTGAATGGGCAAATCACATGGATTTTCCTAAGGTCAAGTGAAGGGAAGCAACAGGCAGCGGAAGCTCGCCAGGCTTACTGATGGATCTTGTCTTGGGGTGTCCTGTGATCCCCACTGCGGTGTTAAAAGGGCTACCACTCTAGATTCCCTTGGAGAACCCTGTGGTCTGCACGGCCTTCTTAAGGGGACATCACTTGGGACTTCCGGCCCTGTCTCAGGAGCCTTGTGATCTTACCGCCATCCTAAGGGGCCATCGCTTGGGTCTTCCTTAGGGTCTGACCCCCTAGGAGGCCCTGTGATCCCCACGGATTAAGGGATGGCTATCACTTGGTCTTCCTCTGGGAGTCCTGTGGTCTGTACAGCCTTCCCTAGGGATTATCACAGGGTTCTTCCTCAGGACTTTGGCCCTGCCTAGGAAGTCCAATGATCCCCAAAACCACATTTCTCACAGTATGAATCAGAAAAGGTCTCTTAAAGGACGTTACACTTGAGACAAGCCTTTAAAGGAGCTAGGAGTTCCAAGAGGTAGAGGTGAGGGAGGAGAAAATTGTAGGCATGGGTTACAGCCTGGGCAAAGAAACATAGGTAGAAATGGAAATGGAAATGGAAATGGAATGTCACATACAAGGAATAGCAAATAGGACAGTTGGGCTGGAGCAGAGAGTGAAGGGGGGGGGGTGGGTGAGACAGGAAGAATAAGTTATAATTTGCCTGGAAAAGAACATTAGAACCAACGTAGAAATGGCCGTAAATGCCAAAAGAGATTGTATTTCTAGAGACAATAAGAAACTATTGAAGCTTCTTGAGCAGGGAAATGCTATAGTCAGACCAGCAGTTTAGAAATAGCATTTTTGTAGGTGCATAGAAGGTAGATTAGTGAAGGGACATACTGGATGCAGGAAAAAATTAAGAAACTATTGCAATAATCCAGGTGAGAGGCTGATGTAGGCCTGAACTAGGGTGGTTATAGTATGAAGATTGATGCAATAATTGGTGAGGAGGTAGAATAAACAAGTCCAGACCACTGATTGAATATGGGGTGGGAGTAAAGAGGGAGGATTTAGCCTTAAGAATGACTCCTAGGGTGATACAACTTCCAGGAACCAAGATGTCAGAGGAAGTAGTAACACTCCCATATTCGCCTCCAAACAACCATAAAATAATACCCCGAAACGAATCATGGAAAAATAGAACCAGGAAAAAGATGAGGTGAAGCAGACTTTTTAGCTTAAGAAACTTAGAAGATTGTCAAGAAAGTTCCATTTCACTCTAGTAAAAGGGAAGTGCAGTCAAGGACTGGAAACATCCCGGCAAGCAAGGAGCAAGCCCTACCTCAGCAAACCAGTGGGAGATCCTTAGCCCCAGTTTGGCAGAGCAGGAAAACACCAACACTAGAATCCCCCTGTGTGCCTCAGCATAGCCAGGTGAATAAGCAGACTACAGCTTCAAGATTCATCACATACTTCAGTGTAGCATTAGGCAAATAGACAACCTCCAGAGGCCACCATGTGCTTCACTGTAGCACTGGGGAAATGCAGAAACTCCTCACCAGCTCACCAGCAGACACTGATTCAGCACCAGGTAAGCTGCTAGACCACTATGGCCTCCATAAGTGCCAACCACTCCCCACCACACTACCTCAGTGCAGCAACAGACATGAGGGTCCACCATGGGTCTCAGGGCAACATCAGTACAGTACCAGGTAAATAGCTAGGACCTCCAGCCACTGGCACAAGAAGCCTGAGACAGTGCCCCTCCAATCCTAGGAGCAGAGCTCAAATGTAAAAGTAAGGAAAAAATCCCTCCACACCCTCAAAAAAAAAGATGAGCAAGAAACAAAAAATAATAATCTGACCATAGAAAGTTATTATGGTGACAGGGAAGACCAAGACAAACTCAGAAAAGGACAACATTGTCAAAATGCCTATAGGCAAAACCCCAAAGAAAAATGGAAAGTGGTCTCAAGCCCAGAAATAACTCATGAAAGAACTCAAAAAAGAGCTTAAAATCACATAGGAAAGGTAGAAGAAAAATTGGGAAAAGAAAGTAGAGAGAATGCAAGGGAATTATGAAAAAAGTAATAAATACAATTGGCCAAATGGAAAAGGAGATGCAAAAATCCACTGAAGAAAATAACTTTTTAAAGAATACAGCTGGCCAAATGGAAAAGAAAGTACAAAAGCTAATTGAGGAAAACAACACCTTGAAAGTTAGAATTGGGAAAGTAGAAGCTAATGACTCAATTAGACATCAAGAATCAATCACACAAATTCAAAAGAATGTAAAAGATGGAAGAAAATGTAAAATACTTCATGAGAAAAACAACTGACCTGGAAAATAGATCCAGGAGAGACAAGGTCAGAATCATTGGATTATCTGAAAGCTATGATCAAAAAGAAGACCTGGACAGCATGTTTCAAGAAATTATTAAGGAAAACTGCTTTGATATCTTGGAACCAGAGGGCAAAATAGGCATTGAAAGAACCCACACAATCACCTCAGAAAAGAAATCCCAAAATCAACATGCCAAGGAATATTATAACCAAATTTCAGAACTATTAGGTCATGGAAAAAGTACTGAAAGTGGCTAGAAAGAAACAGTTCAAATATTGAGGAGTCACAATCAGGATCACACAAGATTTGGTAGTTGCAAAGGATCAAAGGTCAAGGAACATGATATTCTGGAGGGCAAATGAATGGGCTAGGACTACAACCAAGAATCGCTTACCCAGTAAAATTCAGCATAGTACATCAAGGGAAAAATGGTTATTCAACAAAATAGGATTCCAATGTTTCGTAAGGAGAAGGCCAGAACTAAACCAAAAATTTGACCTCCAATCTGACAACCCAAGAGAAGCGTAAACAGATAAATAGGGAAAAGGAATCATAAGGGATTAAATAGAGCTAAACTGTTTACATCCCTAGACAGGAAGCTGACACTTGTAATTGTAAAAAATTGTATCACTAATAGTATAGCTAGAGGGAAAATACATAGACAGAAGGTATGGGTATAAGGTGAATTTGAGTGAATGACATAAAAAAATTAAGGGATGGGAAAGAAGAGTACAATGGGTGCAGAAGGAAAGGACAGTTAGAATGGGGTAAATTATTTCACATGAAGAGGAGTGAAAGACCTATTACAGTGGAGGGGAAGATGGGAGGGTGGGTAATGAACATTGCTTGTCTCGTCAGTATTGGCTCAAAGAGAGAATCATGTACACAATGAGTTAAATATAGAACTCTATCTTACCCAACAGGAAAGTAGGAGGGGAGGAGATAAAGTAAAGGGAAGGGATTCAGGACTGACAGAAGGGAGGGCAGATCAGGGAGGTGGTAGACAGAAGCAAAACACTGGTAAGGAGGGAAAGGGTGAAATGAGAGAGGGAACAAACAGGAAGAAGAGTAGGATGGAGGAAAATATACAGATAATAATCACAACTATAATATGAACGGGATGAGAGAGAGGCACACAGAGCAAAGGTGAGGGACTGGAGCAGAATATATTATGCTTCAGCTGAAATAAAACAAAGCAAAACAAATCAAAACCAAACCAAACCCAGGTAGCAATCCCGATCTCAGACAAAGTAAAAGCAAAAATAAAACTAACTAAAAGAGATAAGGAAGGAAAGTACATCTTGCTAAAAGGTAAAACTGACAATGAAGCAATATCAATACTTTATATATATATATATATATATATATATATATATATATATATATATATATATATGCATCAAGTGGTATAGTATCCAGATTCTCAAAGGAGAAGTTGTGAGTTACAGGAAGAAATAGACAGCAAAATTATACAAGTGGGGGAACTCAACTCTCTCCTTTGAGAACTTGATAAGCCCAACCAAAAATAAACTAAAAAGAAACTACAGAGGGAAATAGAATAATAGAAAAGTTAGATATGACAGAGCTTTGGAGAAAACTGAATGGGAATGGAAAGGAATATACCCTTTACTCAGCAGCAATGGCACCTACACAGATAATGACCATGTATTAGAGCAAGAAATCTCAAGATCGAATGTAGAAAGGCAGAAATATCAAAGGTATTCTTTTTAGATCATAATGCAATAAAATTACATTTAACAAAGGGTGGTGGAAAGATAGAGTAAAAAATAATTGGAAAGTAAATAATCTAATCCTAAAAAATAAGTGGGTCAAAGAACAAATCATGGAAATAATCAATAATTTCATTAAAGAGACTGACAACAGTGAGAAAAGATACCAAAGTTATGGGATACAGTCAAAGCAGTATTTAGGGGAAAATTTATTCTCTAAATTCTTACATCAAAAAAATGGAAAAAGAATACATCAACGAAGTAGGCATGCAGCTAAAATAACTAGAAAAAGAACAAATTAAAAACCTCCAATTGAGCACCAAATTGGAAATCCTGAAAATCAAAGGTGAGATTAAGAAGATCTAAAGTAAAAAAAGGAGGGATGCAACCAAGACGGCAGCTGGAAAGCAGGGACTTGCTTAAGCTCTCCCCCAAATCCCTTCAAACACCTGTAAAAATGGCTCTGAACAAATTCTAGAGTTGTGGAACCCACAAAATAGCAGAGCAAAACAGGTCTCCAGCCCAGGAGAGGCTGGATGGTCGCCAGGAAGGGTCTATTGCATGGTGCTGGGGGCAGAGAGCAGCCTAGCACGGGCCTCGCCAGGACAGACCAGACCTGGAGTCAGCCAGCTAGAACAGGCCTTGGGGCCATGAATCAGTGAGCTGTGCCAGTTACCAGACTTCTCAACCCACAAATATTAAAGAACAGGTTGGAGGAAAACTGCAGGATCGAGTTCAGAGCAGTCCAATCACCAGGCCTGGGGGTGGAGGAGGTTGTGCAGTGGTGGTGGTAGTATCAGCAGCAGGAAACTCCTGCAGCTGCCTCTGGAGCTACAGCATCAGCTGCTTCCTGAGTTCCTGGCTCACGTGGTGGGAGGAATCTAGCAGCAGATCAGAGCGGAAGTGCAAGGAGCGCTTTGTGGGCACAAAGGCAGATTCTCTTGCTGTGCTCTACTTGGACCTGTATTGAGCTCCTGGTTGGCAGTTCTTGGGGGAGGAGGAGAGCTGCTGTGACAGAGCCTGGGGTGACAGTGGAGTAGAAGTAGCCCTGAAAACAGCAGTGCTTGGACCCGAAAGCTTGGGACAAAGTACTCTGTACTCTACAAGCAGTCATACTCTGACCAAAAGCTCAAGGGTCAAGTAGTAGGCTGGGGACATGAACAGGCAGTGAAAACAGACTCAGACTCAAACGCAGACTCAAACTCAAACTCTAGATTCTTTTTGGTGACAAAGAAGATCAAAACATACAGCCAGAAGAAGTCAACAAAGTCAAAGAGCCTACATCAAAAGCCACCAAGAAAAATACGAATTGATCTCAGGCCATGGAAGAGCTCAAAAAGGATTTGGAAAACCAAGTAAGAGAAGTAAAGGAAAAATTGGGATGAGAAATGAGAGTGATGTAAGAAAACCATGAAAAACAAGTCAATGACTTGCTAAAGGAGATCCAAAAAAATACTGAAGAAAATAACACCTTAATGAATAGACTTACCTAAATGACAAAAGAGCTCCAAAAAGCCAATGAGGAGAAGAATGCCTTGAAAGGCAGACTTAGCCAAATGGAAAAGGAGGTACAAAAGACCGCTGAAGGAAATACTACCTTAAAAATTAGATTGGAGCAAGTGGAAGCTAGTGACTTTATGAGAAAGCAAGATATTATAAAACAGAACCAAAGGAATGAAAAAATGGAAGACAATGTGAAATATCTCATTGGAAAAACCACTGACCTGGAGAATAGATCCAGGAGAGATAATTTAAACATTTTTGGACTATCTGAAAGCCATGATCAAAAAAAGAGCCTAGACATCATCTTTCAAGAAATTGTCAAGGAAAGCTGCCCTGATATTCTAGAGCCGGAGGGTAAAATAGAAATTGAAAGAATCCACCAATCACCTCCTGAAAAAGATCCCCAAAAGAAAACTCCTAAGAATGTTGCCACCAAATTCCAGAGTTAGCAGCCAGAAAGGAAGAATTTGAATATTGTGGAAATGTAATCAGAATAACACAAGATCTAGCAGTTTCTACATTAAGGGATCAAAGGGCTTGGAATATGATATTCTGGAGGTCAAAGGAGCTAGGATTAAAACCAAGAATCACCTACCCAGCAAAACTGAGTATAATGCTCCAAGGCAAAATATGGATTTTCAATAAAATAGAGGACTTTCAAGCTTTCTCAGTGAAAAGATCAGAGATGAATAGAAAATTTGACTTTCAAATACAAAAATCAAGATAAGCATGAAAAGGTAAACAAGAAAGGGAATTCATAAGGGACTTACTAAAGTTGAACTGTAATGTTTACATTCCTACATGGAAAGATGATGTGTATAATTCATGAGACCTTTCTCAGTATTAGGGGAGTTGAAGGGAATATAGGCAGAGGGCACAGGATGAATTGAATATGAAGGGATGATAAATTTAAGGGGTGAGAGAGGAATATATTGAGAGAAGGTGAAAGGGAGAGATAGAATGGGGTAAATTATCTCACATAAAAGTGGCAAGAAAAAGCAGTTCTGTTGGAAGGGAAGAGGGGGCAGGTGAGGGGGAATGAGTGAATCTTACTCTCATCAGATTCAACTTGAGGAGGGAATAATATACACTCTCAATTGGTTATCTTACTCAACAGGAAAGTAAAGGGAAGGGGATGAAAAAGGGGAGGATAATAGAAGGGAGGGCAGTTAGAAGGAGGAGGTAATCAAAAGCAAACACTTTTGTAAAGGGACAGGGTCAAAGGAGAAAATTGAATAAAGGGAGACAGGATAGAATGGAAGGAAATGAAGTTAACCTTTCACAACATGAGCATTGTGGAAGTGTTTCACATAATGATACATGTGTGATCTATGTTTGGGAAGGGAAGAGGGAAGAGAATTTGGAACTCAAAGTTCTAAAAGCAGATGCTTTAAAAAAAAGTTGTTTTTTGCGTACAGCTGGGAAACAAGATATAGGGAATGGGGCATAGAAATCTATCCTGCCCTACAAGAAAGTAAGGGGAAAGGGCACGGGTGGGGGGAATGGGGTGAAAGAAGGGAGGGCTGACTGGAGAACAAGGCAATCAGAATATATGTCATCTTGGAATGGAGGGGAGGGTAGAAATGGGGAGAAAATTTGTAACTCCAAATCTTGTGGAAATCAATGTTGAGAACTAAAATATTAAATAAAAATGATAAAAAAATTTTAAAAAAAGTAAAAAAAGAAAAAATGCCCAATTTGCCCAATTATATGTCAGAAGTTTGACAATCTGAGTGAAATAGATGGATATTTATGAAAATATACATTACCTTTATTAAAAGATCAGGAAATGGAATGCCTAAATAATCCCATATTAGAAAAAGAAATAGAATAAATCATTAATGAACACATTCAGAAAAAATCCCCAGGACCAGATGGGTTCATGAGTGAATTCTACCAAACATTTAAATAAAAATAAGTGAAGAAGGAATCCTACCAAGCTCCTTTTATGGCACAAATATGGTGCTGATATCTAAACCAGGAAAAGCAAAAACAGAAAAAGAAAATTATAGACTAATATCCCTAATGAATGTCGGTGCAAAAATTCTGAACAAAATACTAGAAAGAGATTACAGCAATATATCCCAAGGATTATACACTCTGATCAAGTTGGATTTATACCAAGAATGTAGGGTTTGTTCAATAGTAGGAAAACTATCAACATAATTGACCATATCAATAAAAAAACCGATAAAAATTGTGTGATTGCCTTAACGGATGCTGAAAAACTTTTGCCAAATACAGCACCCATTCTCCTTAAAACACTAGAGAGCAAATGAATAAAGGGAGCATTCTTTAAAATGTTAATCAGTATCTATCTAAGATCCTCAGTAAGCATTATCTATAATGGGGATAAGTTAGAAGCCTTCCCAATAAGATCAGGGGTGATGCGAGGGTGGCCATTATCACCACTATCATTTAATATAGTACCAGAAGAGTTAGCTATAGCAATAAGAGAAGAAAAAGAAATTGAAGGAATTAGAACAGTCAATGAGGAAATAAAACTATCACTTTTTGTAGATGATGTGATTAGAGAATCTTGTGGAATCAACTAAAAAATTACTTGAAATAATTAACAACTTCATCAAAGTTGCAGGATGTAAGACAAACCCATATAAATCATCAGCATTTCTTCATATGACCAACAAAGTTCAGCAGAAAGATAGAGAAATTCTATTTAAAGTAACTGTGTATAATATAAAGTACTTGGGAGTCTGCCTGCCAAGATAAACCCAGGAACTATATGATACAGTAACAAAACAGTTTTCACACAAATAAAGTCAGATCTAAACAACTGGAAAAATATCTGTTGCTCTTGGGTAGGCCAAGCCAATATAGTAAAAATGACAATTCTGCCCAAACTAGTTTACTTATTCAGTGCCATATCAATCACACTACCAAAAAATTGTTTTATAGAGCTAGAAAAATAATAACAAAATTCATCTGGAAGAACAAAAGGTCAAAAATATCAAGGAGATTAATGAAAAAATGTAAGGTGGCCTAGCTGCACCAGATCAGAAACTGTATTATAAAGCAGTAATCTTCAAAACTATCTAGTACTGGCTAAGTAAAAACATGGTGGATCAGTGGATTAGATTTGGTACACAAGACACAGTAGTTAATGACCATAGTTGCCTACTGTTTGATAAACCCAAAGACTCCAGCTTTTGGGATAACAACTCACTATTTGTCAAAAACTGCTGGGAAACCTGGAAAACAATAGGGCACAAACTAGGTATAGATCATCATCTCACAGCATGAACCAAGATTAGGTTAAAATGGGTGCATGATTTAGACATATAGGGTAACACCATAAGCAAATTAGAAGACCAATGAATAGTCTATCTGTCAAATCCAGGGGGAGGGGAAGAATTCATGACCAAAGAAGAGATAGAAAGCTTTACAAAATATAAAATACATAATTATGATTATATTATATTAAAAAGCTTTTGTACAAACAAAACCAATGAAACCAAGATTAGAAGGAAAGCAGAAAGTTGGGAAACAATTTTTACAGCAAGTGTCTCTGATGAGGGTCTCATTTCTGAAATATGTAGAGAACTGAGTCAAATTTACAAGAATACAAGCCACTCCCCAGCTGATAAATGGTCAAAGGATATTAACAGGCAGTTCTCAGAAGAAGAAACCAATGCTATCTATAGGCATATGAATAAGTGTTTTAAATTATTTTTGATTAGAGAAATACAAATTAAAACAAATCTGAGATACTACCTTATACCTGTCAGATTAGGTAATATAATAAAAAAGGAAAACGATAAATGTTGGAGATGATGTGAAAAAGTTGGGACATTGATGTATTGTTGGTGAAGTTGTGAACTGATCCAACCATTCCAGAGAGCAATTTCGAACTATGTCTACAGGGCAACCATGCTGTACATACCCTTTGTTCCAACAATACCACTACTAGATGTTTATCCCAAAGGGATCCTAAAAAGGGAAAAGGAAATACATGTGCAAAAAGATTTATAACAGCCCTTTTTGTGGTGGCCAAGAACTGGAAATTGAGGGGATGCCCATTAATTGGGGAATGGCTGAACAAGTTGTGGCACATGCAAGTAATGGAATACTGTTGTGCAATAAGAAATGATGAACTGTGTGGTTAGGCCAACCTAAGATAATAAAAATGACAATTCTACCCAAATTAACATACTTATTCAGTGCCATGCCAATCAAACTGCCAAAAATTATTTTATAGAGCTAGAAAAAATAATAATTCATCTGGAAGAACAACAGGTCCATAATATCAAGGGAATTAATGAAAAGAAATTATAGGGAAGGTAGCCTTGCCTTATGAGATCTTAAATTGTATTATAAAGCAGCAGTCATCAAAATTACTTAGTACTGGCTAAGAAATAGAGTGCTGGATCAGTGGAATAGGTTAGGTACAGAAGATGCAATAGTCAATGACTATAGTAATCTACTATTTGATAAACTCAAAGACTCAGCTTCTGAGGTAAGAACTCACTATTTGACAAAAACTACTGGGAAAATTGGAAAATAGTATGGCAGAAACTAGATCAATATCTTACACCATATACCAAAATAAAGTCCAAATGGGCACACAGTTCAGATACACAGACTGTTGCTATAAGCAAACAGGGAGAGCAGGGAATGGTTTACCTGAAGAATTTATGACCAAATAAGAGACCGAGAACATTATGAAATGCAAAATGGATAATTTTGATTACATTAAATTGAAAAGTTTTTGCACAAACAAAGCCGATGCAACCAAGATTAGGGGGGAAGCAGAAAACTAGGAAAGAATTTTTATAACAAGTGTCTCTGATAAAGGCCTCATTACTAAAATATGTAGAGCACTGAGTCAAATTTATAAGAATACAAGTCATTCCCCAACTGATAAATGGTCAAAGGATATGAATAGGCAGTTTTCAGAGGAAGAAAGTCATAAGAAAAAATGCTCTAAATCACTATTGATTAGAGAAATGCAAATCAAAATAACTCTTAGGTACCACACCACACCTATTAGATTGGCTAACATGACAAAACAGGAAAATTATAAATGCTGGAGAAGATGTGGGAAAATTGGAACAAGAATGCATTGTTGGTGGAGTTGTGAACCCGATCCAAACATTTTGGAGAGCAATTCTGAACTATGCTCAAAGGGCTATAAAAATGTGCATACCAAAGGGTAGAGCCAAGATGGCAGCTGGAAAGCAGGGACTCACTTAAGCTCTCTCCAAATCCCTCCAAACACCTGTAAAAATGGGTCTGAACAAATTCTAGAGCTGCAGAACCCACAAAATAGCAAAGGGAAGCAGGTCTCCAGCCCAGGATGGCCTGGATGGTTGCTGGAAAGGGTCTATCACACAGTGCTGGAAGTGGAGCGCAGTCCAGCATGGGCTGTGACAGGACATACCAGACCAAGAGTTTGCAGGAGCAGGCCTTAGGGCCATTAAAAAGTGAGCTGTAGCAGTTACCAGACTTCTCAACCCACAAATGCCAAAGACCACGGAGCAGGTTAATGGGAAAGCTGCTGGATCAGGTTAGAGAACAGTCCACCCCCAGCCCTGGGGGCAGCAGAGGCAGTGCAGTGGTGGCAGTGGCAGCAGCAGGAAGCTCCTGTGGCTGCTTCCAGAGCTCCAGCATCAGCTGCCTCCGGAGTCCCTGGCCCACACGGTGGGAGGAATCGAGCGGCAGATCAGAGCAGGAGTGCAGAATGCTTTGCCCTGCTTGGATCTGGGTTGCGGTCCTGGTTGGTGGTTCTTGAAGGAGGAGGAGTGCTGTTGTGGCAGGGCTTGCCATGACAGTGGAGTAGAAATAGCTCTGAAAACAGCAGTCCAGCCCCTAAAGCTTGGGATAAAGTACTCTCTACTCTACAAATAGTCATATCCTGACCAAAAACTCAAAGGTCAAGTAGTTGGAAGATGAACAGGCAGTGAAAACAGACTCAGACACAGACTTCAGAATCTTTTTTTGGTGACAAAGAAGATCAAAACATACAGCCAGAAGAAGTCAACAAAATCATAGAGCCTGCATCAAAAGCCTCTAAGAAAAATATGAATTAGTCTCAGGCCATGGAAGAGCTCAAAAAGGATTTGGAAAAGCAAGTAAGAAAAGTAGGGGAAAAATTGGGAAGAGAAGTGAGAAAGATGCAAGAAAATCATGAAAAAGAAGTCAATGACTTGCTAAAGGAGACCCAAAAAATACTGAAGAAAATAACACCTTAAAAAAACAGACTAACCCAAATGGCAAAAGAGCTCCAAAAAACCAATGAGGAGAAGAATGCCTTGAAAGGCAGAATTAGCCAAATGGAAAAGGAGGTACAAAAGCTCACTGAAGAAAATACCACCTTAAAAATTAGATTGGAGGAAGTGGAGGCTAGTGACTTTATGAGAAACCAAGAAATTATAAAACAGAACCAACGGAATGAAAAAAATGGAAGACAATGTGAAATATCTCATTGGAAAAACCACTGACCTGGAGAATAGATCCAGGAGAGATAAATTTAAAATTAAATTTAAAAATTATTGGACAACCTGAAAGCCATGATCAAAAAAAAAGCCTAGGGGTGGAGCCAAGATGGCGGCTAGAAAGCAGGGACTTGTGTGAGCACCCTGCCAGGTCCCTCCAAAAACCTATAAAAATGGCTCTGAACAAATTCCAGAACTGCAGAACCCACAAAATAGCAGAGGGAAGCAGGGATCCAGCCCAGGACAGCCTAGATGGTCACTGGATGAGGTCTATTGCGCATGGAGCAGAGGGTAGCAGAGCTCAGCGTGGGCTGCACAGACCAACCGGACCAGGAGCCGGGCGGAACAGGCCCTAGTGCCCTGAATCAGTGAGCTGTGGCAGTTACCAGACTTCTCAGCCCACAAACACCAAAGACAGCAGAGAAGGTTAGTGGGAAAAGTTGCTGGGACAGAGGGAAAGAGTTGGAGGTTCAGCCACTGCCCAGGAGCAGCGGGGGGAGGTGCAGCTACAGTACTATAGCTGCAGTTGCTTCCGGCCCTAGGCCCACCTGGTGGGAGGAATTAAGTGGCTGATCAGAGCAGGAGTGCACAGCTTGCTTAAGATTGGCCTTAGGTACAGGTGTGGCAGTTTTTGGGGAAGGAGGAGTGCTGGGGTGGCAGAGCTGGCCGTATAGGAATAGCTCTGAAATCAACAGCGCATCCCGTCAAGCTTGGAATAAAGTACTCTTTACTCTAAAAGCAGTCATATCCTGCTGAAAAAACTCAAGGGTCAAGTAAGTTGGCTGGGAACATGGCCGGGCAGCCAAAACGCACTCAAATTCAGTCTCAGACTTTGGAATCTTTCTTTGGTGACAAAGAAGACCAAAACATACAGCCAGAAGAAGCTGACAAAGTCAAAGAGCCTACATCAACAGCCTCCAAGAAAAACATGAACTGGTCTCAGGCCATGGAAAAGCTCAAAAAGGATTTGGAAAAGCAAGTTAGACAAGTAGGGAAAAATTGGGAAGAGAAATGAGAAGGATGCGAGAAAACCATGAAAAACAAGTCAATGAATTGTTAAAGGAGACCCAAAATAATACTGAAAAAAATACTGAAGAAAACAACACCTTAAAAAATAGACTAACTCAAATGGCGAAAGAGCTCCAAAAAGCCAATGAGGAGAAGAATGCCTTGAAAGGCAGAATTAGCCAAATGGAAAAGGAGGTCCAAAAGACCACTGAAGAAACTACTACCTTAAAAATTAGATTGGAGAAAGTGGAAGCTAGTGACTTTATGAGAAATCAAGATATTATAAAACAGAACTAAAGGAATGAAAAAGTGGAAGACAATGTGAAATATCTCACAGGAAAAACCATTGACCTGGAAAATAGATCCAGGAGAGATAATTTAAAAATTATTGGACTACCTGAGAGCCATGATCAAAAAAAGAGCCTAGATATCATCTTTCAAGACATTATCAAGGAGAACTGCCCTGATATTCTAGAGCCAGAGGGCAAAATAGAAATTGAAAGAATCCACAGATTGCCTCCTCAAAAAGATCCCAAAAAGAAAACTCCTAGGAATATTGTCGCCAAATTCCATAGCTCCCAGATCAAGGAGAATATACAGGAAGCAGCCAGAAAGAAACAATTTGAGTGTTGTGGAAAAACAATCAGGATAACACAGGATCTAGCAGCTTCCACATTAAGGGATACATATATATATATATATATATATATATATATATATATATATATATATATATATATGCAGAGAGAGAGAGAGAGAGAGATTGAGAGGGAGAGAGAGGGCACAGGATGAGTTGAATATGAAGGGATGATATCTAAAAAAAATCAAATTAATGGATAAGAGAGGAATATATTGAGAGAAGGAGAAAGGGAGAGATAGAATGGGGTAAATTATCTCGCAGAAAAGTGGCAAGAAAAAGCAGTTCTGTAGGAAGGGAAGAGGGAGCAGGTGAGGAGGAATGAGTAAATCTTGCTCTCATCGGATTTGACCTGAGGAGGGAATACCATACACACTCAATGGGTTATCTTACCCACAGGAAATAAGTAGGAAGAAGATAAAAAAGGGGGGACAATAGAAGGGAGGGCAGACAGGGGGAGGAGGCAATCAAAAACACTTTCGAAAAGGGACAGAGTCAAGGGAGAAAATTAAATAATGGGGGATAGGTTAGGAAGGAGCAAAACATAGTTAATCTTTCACTACATGAGTATTATGGAAGGATTTTACATAATTATACGCATGTGTCCTATGTTGAATTGCTTGCCTTCTTAGGGAGGATGGGCAGGGAGGGAAGAGGGGAGAGAATTGGGAACTCAAAGTTTTAAAAGCAGATGCTCAAAAAAAGTTGTTTTTGCATGCAACTAGGAAATAAGATATACAGGCAATGTGGTATAGAAATCTATCCTGCCCTACAAGAAAGTAAGGGGAAGGGGGATTGGGGGGATGTGGGGTGACAGAATGGAGGGCTGACTGGGGAATGGGGCAATCAGAATATATGTCACCTTGGAGTGTGTGGGAAGGTAGAAATGGGAAGACAATTTGTAACTCAAGATCTTGTGGAAATCAATGTTGAAAACTAAAATGTCAAATAAATTATTGTAAACAAATGCTCATAGCCTTTGACCCTGTAATACCACTTCTAGGGCTGTATCCAAGAGAGATCATACAAATGAGAAAAGAACCCACAAGTACAAAAATATTTACAGCAGCTCTTTTTGTTGTGGGAAAGAACTGGAAATTGAAGGGATGCTCATCTTTTGGGGAATAACTGAACAAGTTGTATTGTATGAAACTAAAGGAATACTATTGTGCTATAAAAATTATGAGCAATTGGACTTCAGAAAAACCTTGAAAGACTCATATCCTCTGATGCTGAGTGAGGGGAGCAAAACCAGGAGAATGTTGTACAGTTACAGCCACACTGTGCAATCACTAACTTTAATAGACCTGGCACTTCTCAGCAATGCGAGGTTCTATGAGAACTCCTAAAGGCTCATGATGGAAAAGGCTATCCACATCCAGAGAAAGAATTACAGAGTCTGAGTGCAGATCGAGACATACTATTTGCTCTCTCTTTTTTGTTTTGTTTCTTCCTTCTCATGGTCCATTCCATTGGTTATAATTCTTCTTAGCAACATGACTAATGTGAAAATGTGTTTAATGTGATTATGTGTAGAGTCTATATCAGCCGTCTTGGGGAGAGGGAGAAAATTTGGAACTCAAAAGGCTTTGAAACTGAATGTTGTAAACTAAAAATAAATAAATAAATTTAATTTAAAAAAATAAAAGAAATGATGAGCAGGCAGATTGCAGAAAATCCTGAAGACTCATATAAACTGATGCTAAGGGAAATGAGCAGAACCAGGAAAACATGGTACACAGTATCAGCAACATTGTATGATGATTCAACTATGAATGACTCAGCTCTTCTCAACATCACAATGATCCAAGACAAATACAAATGACTCAGGATAGAAAATTCTATCCATATCAAAATAAAGAACTGATGGCCTTTATATGCAGATCGAAGTATTTTTCACTTACTTTATTCTGTCTCATGATTTTTCCCCTTTTGATCTGTTTCTTCTTCCATAACAGTGACTAATATGGAAATATTTTTACATGATAGCACATGTATGAAGTATGTCAAACTGTGTACCATTTTCAGAATAGCGGAGGGGAGGGGAGGAGGGATGCTAAATGTTTCTTGATATGTGATTGGGAAAAAATACCATGAAAAATGAAAAAAATACAATGATCTTAGGCAAAAAAATTGAGTAACTTCTGAGTTTTGAGTTTTGGTGACTAAAAGAATAATGGTACCTTCAACAGAGATAGGGAACTTAAGAGAAGTTATAGATTTAGGGTGGAAGATAATGAACTTATCTTTGATATTCCACCTTTCAGACGCTTATGGGACATCTAGGTAGATATGTGTAGCTGGCATTTGGAAATGCTGTGGGACTGGATATCAAGAGAGATGAAGACTGGGTATGTGGATTTTGTAGTAGATGGACCGACTACTTGTAAGTAATGACAAGATCGATGGTCCATTCATATTTGTGTGTGACTGAGGTGCAATAATGTTTTAGACCATGAGGTCTACAGTTGAGGAGGTTGATAAACTTGAAAACATGATTACTTGAGCATCCATCAACATGCACACTGATGTCCCGGAGCTTAAGGTTGTAGATTGGACTAGAGTTAAAGACTGTGAGCAAGATACTAAACTCCTTGAGGAAGGAGAAGGAATTACATGAGGCTATTCTTATCTATGCTTTCTTTCTTAGTGGTCTCTTCTGCTCCTATGGGTTTGAATTTCTCTTCTCTGATTATTCGCATACATAATCTCCAGAACTCCAGGCTTCTATCACCAAATGCAAATGCCTGCTGGATATTATCACTTTGTTTCCATCCAAAATTTAACATGTCCAAAATAAAACATCATCTCTTATTCCATTTTCCTCCCCACCAAAATACACACCCACACCCACACCCCCCCCCCCCACACACATACACTCCCAAGCCTACAGCTACAGTCCCACAAACTTTCCTCTTTCTGATCCAAATATCTCATGAAATACTGTTGATTCTTACCTTCAGCTATTTGATAATGCTAACTTTGCCACCTCCTTTATTTACCCCTTGGAAGAGAATGTGTAAATTGTCTTTCCATTTAGCTGCATTTTCTTTATTTCTTCTTTTTCATTTATAGCAAAACTGTTCGTGTTGAGGTGTTGCTCTTTCTTGTTGCATCAACAATCCAGCTAGCAGCTTCTGTGGGGGTGTAAGATCCACCAACAACCAGCACCCAGAAAGCTGCCAACAGGTCCTTTTGATCTGCTTTACTTAAGGAAAGCAGCGTTAAGGGGTTAACAATCTTACTTTAATCCAGCATACAAATATCGTTTGCTTAGTTCAGGGGGAAAAACCAGCACCCTGAATTACAGACCAAATGCAATCCAACATCCAAGTGTACAGCCAGGGAGCTTATAATGGTTGGCCCAGAGTCACGCATGCCACTCCTGCTGTGGCTCAGAGCTCCAAGTAAGAATGCTAACCTTTGTGCTTATATATACTGTTCAGGGCCTGGAGGGCCCTGACCTCACCCAGGCTGGGTGTGGAGAAGTTCCCTACCCCCAATATCACATCAGATACAAATCAATGGCTCCCAAATTGTCTCAGTGCTGAGAAATACAAAAAGACCCACTTTTTCTGCCCCATTTGAACAAAGGCCAGAATCATTAAAGGTCAACAGCAAGAAGTCCCACTCTAATTACTATTACGCTTGTGTATTAATGTGTCATTGGACAAAGATCACATGTTGAACCAGAAGTTAAATTGAAATTCACAGATGATTTAAAAAGTTCTGCTTAGCCCCTTCTGCCTCCTTTTATGTCACTCTGCTACTTCTGCTGAAGTAGAAAGTGTACTTTTCTGTTGCATGACTTGTTTGTACCTCAAACCAATATTATCTGGTGATTGACTTCCTGGTAATTAGCCTCTCTATACTAATTACTTAAATGAGATTTTTTGAGCCTACTAGGGCTTATATCCTGCAGACACATCCTTTAATAAGGCACTAGAATAAGACTTTTGAGGAGAGATGGATAGATGGATAGATAGATAGATATAGATAGATAGATAGAGAAAGCATGCTTCAAGCACATTCTACATTATTACAGTTTTGCTAACAATAATCACTCTCAGGATCTTACTTTCATATGCAGGAAGATACATAAAAGAGAGTTGGAAAGTAGTAGTGGGAGGGCAGAAAGGTGGCTAGAGTGAAAGATGAGAACAATATGAAGGATAAATTTACCTATTAAATGTGAGCTATTGGTATAACATTCAAAGCTGTTTGAGATAGGCTCGTTTTAGATTTCCTCTCCCTCATTTCATATCTAATAGTGGCTATGAAACCTACGGAGTGGTCTTATTGCCTCTGGATCTAGGTTTAGTCTCATCTCCATTTGATCTTTTCCTCTGAAACACTGAAATTTTTTCTTAGTGCTTTTTATTTTTACAATCTTGGGTCAGTGACTTTTGGCACTATTGGTTTTCATGGTCAGTCAATAAGAATTTATTAAATGTCCAAGTCCTGGAAGGTAGAAAGATCATAGGATTAAAGATATAGAGTCAGAAAGGCCCTTAGAGGCCATCAAATCTAATCTCCTCATTTTACAAATGAGGAAATCAAAGCTCAGAGTGGTTATGACTTGCCTTGGGTCATATGAGTGTCCAATTCAGGATTTGCACCCAGTTCTTCCTGATTCTAAATCTAGCACATCAACCACTGTGTTTTGCTTTCCTTATATTTTCTTCTGGTTTCCTTATTACTCATTTCAACCCCAACTTGAGAGATACAAATGTCATCCTTCTGTGCAGTTGCATTATGGTAGCATGAACACATCTTTGGCATGGAGATTATTTCTTGTTTTCAAATAGGTAGTATTTGGGGAGAGTCAAGGACTACATACCTGATTCTCTAGCTCCAAGCAGTACTGAATGGTAAGGACGTGTTTGTGGTATCAAAGATGATGTTTTATCAAAGTTGCAATACCTGCCTTGTTACTATTCTCAACTAAAGCCCTTCAGCTTATTTTTTCAGCTTCATTATATCCATTCTCAGCTTCAACCAATGCATTCTCCTAAATTTGATTCCTCTTAAATATCTGGTGGGGGTGTGGGGTGGGGATGACCTCTAGTCAGTAACCATCAAGTAAAAAGACATCCACAGTTTTGTTGTATAATGATTTATGGTATCTCTGTTGGAATCCTTTCCCTTTTTATGTTCTCTAGCAGGTATTATTAGAGAGCTTTATTCTTGATATCACTTTCCAGTCCCTCCACATTGAGATTTGAAAAAAGCAGTACTCTAAAGAGATGTAATGAATGATACAAGCAATAATAAGCCCTGGAGAGCTTCTGTTTGTCCTTTCTTTGGAAGCACTCATGTGCAGAGTTAGCCCTTTAGGAAGGTTATAGATCACAAGAGGTCACTAGCAAGAAAAAATACTGAGAATAACTAGCAAGGCCAGATAGAATTTCTAGTAAAGTAATCCCTAGAGTTTAGCTAATTCCCACAAGGTCATCTCTTGTTTCTTCACATATGGATGGGGCACTGTGCCAAACAATGAGCTAACATTTCACACAGAATTCTGTAAATTCATTAATTTTGAGCAGACTTAATGTTAGTGAGGTTAAACTACTCATTATCCTGCATGCAGGGTCTTTGTAAGCTCCTCGAATTTCTACAAAAGCACTGTTGAGATCATGACCAAGTTATTTCTGTTGCATTGCTCATTTCCATTCTACAGTGTTGATGCTCCATTCATACCTATAATTTCTCCAAGTGATTAAGACCACATGTTGCTACTTGTGGAATTAACATTTTCTTCTCTGATGTGATGTTTCTTGAATTTTAATGGCCTCATCTTATTAATGACTATTTACCACTGCAGTAAGAATTTGGCATTTCTTAGTGCTTCCTGAGTTTTCTCATCTTTGGTGTAATGTATCATCTGATTAATTGCTAATTGTGGCTGTATTTTCAGCTTCTGAATGCAGAAGTGAACATTTTCTTTCCTTCTTGGTTGACTCTTTGCCAAAGACTTATTTCCAAGTAGCTGACTATATTAGCTGTCCCTATTTTCCCCAGCTCTTTCTCTTCATCCTCCAGGGCACTGCTCTCACTTGAAAGTTGATAATATTTTTCTTATTGATTGATTTGAGGGAGATAGTATTGCATTTGGTACAGAGTATTGAGCTTCAATTTAGGAAGATCTGGTTTTATTTACTAACTCTATGACCTTGGGTAAGTCACTTAAACTCACTAAGCCTCAGTTTCCTCATCTATAAAATGCGAATAAATAAAAACTGAAGGTTTGTTGTATGGTTTACATGAAAGAATACTTTTAAAGCTCTATGTGAAATTTAAAGTATGAGGTCAATACCTATGATTTCATGGCATAGACGACTTCCTCTACCATCACCACCTGTCTGTACCTCATCCTTAGACAATTGCCTAGAGCACTGAGAAGTTAAGTGATTTGTGTCGGAGGCAAGACTTGAAACCAGTTTTTCCTAGCTCCAAGTTCAGCTCTCTGGTCAATCTTAACCTCTGTATAAATATTAGTTATTATTATCATGGATTTTGAGAACATGAAGACAAAGTTATTTTTCAGGGATAGACTATGAGTTGCTGATGATGCATTCATACTTAACAGATATTTCAATAGCACCCTACTCTGACTCATAAGAAAATAGCTTTCTTATGGCTCTTTTGTCTCATGATCGGGGCATGAAATGTTATATATTGTTAGGTACACAGGGGTCGTGTTATAATTCGTAGGATTACCTATCCCTTTTGGAGCTCTAGGTGGCACTCCCAGCTACTATGGTGTTTCTATTCAATAGGAAGGATGTTTAGAGCTGGGTGGCTAAAGTGCTATGGAAGTTCCCTCTTTCTATGGTTCTCAGACCTTCTATCCTTCAGCTCGCACAAGGACAACTTGCTATCTAGGAAGTGTAAATTAATATTGATCTACCTAATCAAAAATCAACTCCCAAGTTCCTATTTCTGGCAATCCTCTCTTTTCCCCTGATTTTACAATTTTTCCTGAGTCTTAGTCACATGTCTTTGACATGATAGAGTTGACTTTCCTTAGTGCTGGACACAGTTGCATGAAATATTTTTATTTTTGCCTTTTCAGTGCTAAAAACAAGCAAAACATAATGGCAATAAAGCAATGCATACTAAAACTGCTAGTGAATGGCTATTTGTCCCATACCTCTCAAAAGCTAGGTAATTTCCAGATGGAACATAAACAGTTTTAAAATCTGGAGTTCTTGGAAATGTAGAGATTGTGTTTGTTTAATTTGCCATAGCTACTCCCCTGGGATTGGACAAAGGAGTGCATACAATAACAGCCAGTTGCCACTCAACGATGGACTCATTCTACCAGTAGTGCCAGCCTTTAGCTGAAGACCCAGGAACTCTGAAAGAAATCAGAACCTGAGCGCTTGGCTTCTCCTCCATATTGACATAAACTTGAGAGAAGACAAAAGCTCCCACTTCCAGTGCTTTTATTGACTCTCTGTGGCCTGTGGTTGGCAAATATCTTTGAGCTCTTCTCACTCCATTCTTCATAAAGTAGGATGAGTAGGCCTACGGGCTGGAGCCTATATGCTGCTGCCATGCTGTGAATGGCAGTCTTGATCATGCACCTCTCTGTGGCTGTCATTTCCTGTGACATGCTTCTTTCTCTCTTCCTTTCTAAAATCAAAGTACTACTGCTCCTCCTTATGGAGTGAGATGGATGCTACACTTGCTAGATACAGTGAGACATGTTATGTTGGAATTTTACTCTTTTTAAACAATTCATTCAGTCCCAAATTGTCTATGGGTTTTTTTTTGAGGTTTATAGATCCAAGTGTCAATATTGAGAGTATATGTTGCAGATGGTTTTGGATCTTTAAACCAATTCAATTCAACAAATTTTTATCATATGCCTATTATGTGCCAGACATTCTGCTAAATTCTAGAGATATAGAAAAAAGAAACAAGAAGTCCTTTCTCTCAAGGAGCTTATAGTCTATTGGGAATCACTGGGGTGACACTATATACCTAGGAAATTACAAACTACACCTTCCTTTTATTGATGATCATTTACCACTTTCTGTTTCCAGAAAGATAGTACAGGTCTAATATTAGTGACAGTTTGTTGGCAATAGAATGGAATTATTAGAGGAACAATGGAAAGATAGGGAAAAGTGAGGACATGGAAGGGATGGATCTGACATAAATAGGTAAGAGGCAGTTGAGAATGATAACCAAGGAAGGGGGCATTATCCTAGGCAGCCTATAACCCATAGGAGTTCTGAGTGGAGTCAGTGGGCAATAACTTGTCATGCCCTTTACAGTATCAATAGTAAATTTGATTATTAATCCCTAGGAAAGAAGTAGGGGGAAGAAAGAAGATGGCATGTGACTGAAGTGGGAGTGAAGCAGATGGTGAGTCATTGGTCATATCTGATCATCAAAGTAATGGTTGTTAGAGTCCTGAAGCCTGGCTCATAATAGAGGGTTGAAGCATATTTGGGGATTTCATCCTCAGCCAAGTTTCTCTATGATAGGGTTCACTCCATTGTTAAATAACCCGATGGTTAGGAAAGGTTCAGGAAGGTCTCTGGTTTTCGATTAGTGACCAGTGTGAAGAGGATGAAGCAACAAGAGGTCAGATGGTGAATGTCTGATCCTACCCATGGTCAAGGCATTTGGTGGTAGAGTCCTGGGTCTTATTCAGTCCTTAGCTAGTCAACTAATTTTCAAGCACACATTATTGGGGGGAGGGGCTTAACTTTTTGTCTAGCTTCTTCCTTAAAATATATCTAGTAGCTGCTTTTTAGGTGACACTTTATATCTGAAGCCAATGAAAAGAACAGCACCTATTGTTAACTGTTGATGTTTTTGAGCATTTTCTATCAAGCAGTATATATAGTTTGTGAGTCTCAGACATTCTCATGCTCTTTCTGTATTCAAACCTGCAGGGACTCTTAAGTTAAAAGACTTGTACCTCTGCTGTAGAGTCTTACAATGTTTTGCTTGGTCCTCAGTGTATTAAGCTCCAGCTATAAGAATTCCCTGCTTTTGAAGGAGCCAAGTCATTGACTGATGGGGAAATCAACTAAAAGTTTTACCTCTGAGGTTGTGCTTTAATTAATTATTTAATTGGGCTTACCCCTACCCCCCTTCCTTTTATCTTACTTCACTGGAAGGAGCTGTGTAGTGTTGGCATTAAGAACTCTCTAAAAGACAAACCAGTTGATTATTCTTACCATCAAAGAAGGTACTCACATTGGAGTGTAGTAATAGACATTGTTTGGAAATAGCTCTTTTGCTACTTTTGTGTTCTCAAGGCCAAATTTCTTGAAGCTCTCTTTGACCGTGTAACACAGAATGAGAACAAAACCATGTAAGAGAGGAAAAGTGAAAAACAAAAGGGAAAAAGGATCTCATATGAAATCATCACTTTCTATTCATGGTGCTTATGGAAGGAAATCTTATGGATGCACAATGCTATGTTCTTTAATGCTTTCATTACAGGGCATGTTCATTCAGTCAGATGACTTCTCATTAGGAGTACAGGGTTCTTTTCAAGTCCAAATGCTGGTCTTGGAGTCAGGAATTGGTAGGTTCAAATCCAGCCTACGATACAATAACAGTGTGACTATAGAACACGTCACTAATGCCTCTAAAACTCTGTCAACTGTAAAGTAGGAATAGTGATACCTATAGCACCTACCTCACAAGGTTTTTGAGGGACTCAGATATAATAATGTACGTAAAATGCTGTGTAAACTTTGTCATTGAGTTACATTGGTTGTGTCTGACTCTCTGTGACTGCATTTGAGGTTTCCCTGGCAAAGATGCTGGAATGGTTTGCCATTTTCTTCTCCAGCTCATTTCAAAGATGAGGAAACAGAAGCAAAGAGGGTTAAGTGACTTGACCAAGGTCACACAGCTAGTGAATGTTTGAGGATGGATTTGAACTCAGATCCTCCTGACTGCAGTGCCGATGCTGTATCCATTGCACCACCTGCCTGCCCTTGCAAACTTTAAAGAAGTACAAAAATGTTCACTGTTGTTATTATTATCATTGTTCCTGGTGTCAGGCACTTTGCTACATGTTGGGAATACAGAGAAAGGCAAGAACAGTTCTTGCCCTCGAGGAGCTCACAGTCTAATTGGGAAGACAACATGCAAACAACTATGTGCAAACAAGATAAATACAGGATAAAATGAAGATATTCTTAAAGGGAAAGCACTAAGATCAATGAGGATGGGAGATTGTACTTGCAGGCAGTGGGACTTCAGCTGAGATTTGAAGTAAGAAGTAGATATGAGGAGGGAGAGAGTTCCAGGGATGGAAGACAGCCGGTGAAAATGCTCAGAGTTGTTAGATGAATCGTCTTTGATTGATTGGCAAAGAGGCCATTGTCACTGGATCCCAGAGAACGCACTGTTATTGGGTTAATTATTCACTCACGATATGGGCCAACTACTCATCTTTATAGTATTTTCTTCTCTCACTGAGAACATGAATTTCTATTAATGCAATAAGGAGTAGTACGTCCTTGGTAAATAAATATTTTGAAACCGTAACAGTCTCAGAGACAGTTGGATTTCTACTCTGGCTCCTTCACATGTGGAACAGGAAAAGTCATTGAATTTCTCTCCATACCCGTTTATCACTGTGTAAATGGTCATCTAGCCACATATCATAGTGACCATATACCTTAAGTTATAGGCTTCTTAAGAACAGGGACTATCACATATTTCATTTTTTATACTCAGTGCCTAGCACAATGCCTCACAACAAACTAGACATTTAATAAATGCTGCTTGAATTGATTGAATGCTGGAAGAAAATGGCAGGGCTCCTTTTTGAAAAATAAAATAATATTTTGTAGTATGGAATTAAGGAATTTTTTAGAGTTGCAAAGTACCTTAGAGATTAGCTAATTTAAGGCCTAACCATTAGAGTTTGAAACAATATTGTTTGCCTGGCATTAACTAAATCCTCATATTCAAGTTAAAACACCAGCCATCTATTTTTAGCGAGATTTAGAGTATAAATGTTCTGAGTAAAACGGTTACCAGTTTTACAGGTAATAATAGATAAATCAGGGTATTGTATCTGTAAACTGAGTATTCAATTGCATAAAAGTTTATTAAACATCCACTGTGGTCAGTGACTATTGCTAGATTTGGGGGAAATAAAAAGATACGTAAGAGGATGGATGACTTCTAGTTTAAAATGGATTAGGGGAGATAGGAATGCCAATCAAATGACAATAATGTGAAATACAATAAGATTAGTACAGGATGTTGTGTGAATGAAGTACTACTGAAAATCATAAGAAGGAGTGTTCAATCCTAGAGGACAGGAAAGCTTCATTGAGGAGGCACTGGGTAGGAGGATATGTGGGTGTATATGGGACACATGATATAGATGAGGCAGCTAGGTGGTATAGTGGGTAGAGTAGGGGATTTGGTGTCAGGAAGACCTGAGTTTCTGCTTCAGACACTTCCTAGTTGCATGACCTAGTCACTTTGAAGTCCTGAGATCTTCAGTGTCTTCATCTGTAAAATTAGGGAGTTGGACTCAATGGCCTTTAAGGTCCCAGCTCCTGTTTTCCTTTTTGGAATCTCCAAGACTTCCAAGATTACTGAGGAAAACGGGGATAGGGTCTGTGGCAAGAGTGCCTTACTTCTGAGAAACAACAGAAAAAAATATTTTTGAAAGAGAAAAATCATAATGTGTGGGCAAGGGTCTAATAACCAAAGACTAGAAGAATAGCTAAGACAAATCTTTCAAAATGGGCTTAGAAAACAAACAGATGAGATAAAACAAGAATCAATTACAAACGGCATTAAAAGACCTATGTGGGCATATCTTGACTACCTGCCCAGCCTTGAATTCGATCATCTATTTTGGCTCTGACCCTCCCATCTATACTTCTGACTCTTTGAACCATGGAGCCGTGACTTAGCTACCTCCTCACTCTGAAACTTCCCTTGATGCCTGGGAACATCTTCACATCCTGGAACAAAGAAAGGCCTAAGTTGGCTTTGCTTCATTTCTTTACTACTGCCTTTCCCTATCTCCTTCTCTTCTCCTTCCTCACCTCAAGATTTTCAGTTCCCTTTTATGTGGTGTTTTCCTGCGTTAGAATGTAAGCTCCTTGAGGGCAACTTGTACTTTTAAAAATTGTATTTGAATACCCAGCAGTGAGTGCAGTGCTGGGTACATAGTAAGACCTTAATAAATTCTTGTTATTGGCCTGACTTTACCTAGACTACCTCACATTCTTTCATCTACAATCTAACTCTACTCTTTTTTCTGAGTCCATTCTTTTTTGTTAATTGTGCACATTCAGAAATTCCTTGCATTCACATCATGTTTCATCCCAATGTGATTATGATAAAAACAATGAAATTTCATATTGAGCAAGTACTTCAAGGTTTACAAAGGGCCTTTCTCACAACAGTCCTGTGAGGTAGATACTATAAGTATTAGAATCATTGTTTTTCAGATAAGAAATGGAGACTCAGAAAGATTAAATTACACCATATCCTGTCTTATTGAAGATTTAGGAAGCCCAGGGTCATGTAGCTGCTTCGTAAAAGGACTAGAACTCAGTCTCCTAATTCTAAAAAGAGTATTCTTATCATTATATACCTGGTGAGCAAGCAATGTACCTTCTATCTTTCTGGTAACCCCCTCATCATCTGGCATAGTGTCATGGCAGGAATTCAGTATAGACATATTGAATGAAGGCAAAGGATTTTTCTACTGGAAATATTAATGACTCATAATTACATATGTGTTGTCTCCTCCATTACAATGTGAACTCTTTGAGAGTGGGGATTGTCTTACTACTCTATTTGTATCCCCCGTGGTTGGCACATTGCTTTGCATATAGTAAGCACTTAATAAATGCTTTATTCAGTCAGTCATTCACAATTTTCAAAGGGCTTTAATGTAATCTTATTAGATTCTCATCACTACATCTTTGAAGTAGTAAAGGCAAGCACTATTATACTAATTTTACATGTGAAGAAAGTAAGATAGACAAGGATTATCATTTGCTCAATGTCACAGACACTTTGTGATCTAGCTAAGATGAAAATTCTGGGCCCCTGACTCCTTTCTACTGTATCATGCTACCTTTCTAAGCCCAGTACTTCCCATCTGTAAAAGGAATATATTTACAACCCACATCTCCATGCAGAGAATCAATCTGCCCCCTCAAAAATTAAAATGGATTCAGAATCATCAGGCAAACACTCTTTATGCGTTTAATCAAAGATAATCTGTTATTTTCCATATGGAATTGTGTTCCTATGATAAAAAGCAGCCACCAAATGACAGGTTTTCTTTTAGGTAATTTTTCAAGATGCTCAGGTTAATAGTATTATAATGGCTTCTATCATAGTGGTCAGTTGCCCAGCTCTCACCCTCTCTCCCTTATCTTCTCCACCCTGCTCACTAAGTACTCTCCTTCAGAGGTGGAAACCCAAAGGAGAGTGTAGCTGGGCCATGATTCAGAGGTGTGCTAGACAAAATAATTTTGTCATTGCTCATTCTGTAATGGTATATGCTGGGAAAATGTGTGTGGGTAGCACACTATGCCCAGGTATATAGCAGTGTTTTTGCAAGAGAAAGAAGCTGAATAGAAAGACCACCATACAACCTATGCCAAAAATGTGAGCTTCCTCACTGACTCTCAAACTATTCCTACAGTGCACTGCTATATTTCACGCCCTTAGCTTCCAGGCGAATAATTACAAATTCACTGCAACCACTATTGTTCCGTGCTCCCAAACTCACATAAACCAGGCTAGTTCCAACCATCACAAAGAAAACATACATACCCCCAGCATTCTGACTATTTCTTGATATCTCCTATATAGAATCATAATCACTTCCTTCCCTTCCCACCACACCTCCATCAAAGGACAGTTTTCAGCATTTTGTATTCCTCTTTCAGTCCTGTGGTATCCCAATCTACTTACATGTAGGATCTTAGAATTAGAAGGAACTTATAGGTTGTCTGTCATTGTCAATAGGTTGAATATTTATTAAGAACCTACTATGTGCCAGGTAGTGTACTGAGTACTGAAGATAACAAAGAAAGGCAAAAGATAGTCCCTTCGCTCAAGGAGCTCACCGTCTAATGTGGTAGGCAGCTTTTGCAATAGTTTAAGTGTGAAGTGATGAGAGCCTGGACCAGGGTGGTGGCAGTGTTAGAGGAAAGAAGGAGGCATATTTGAGAGATGTGGCAAAGGTGAAATCAATAGGCCTTGACAAGAGAATTGATATGGGAGAGAGGGGGAGTGGTTAGAGATAGTAAGGAGTCTGGGATGACATCTAGGCTGTGAGCCTGAATAACTGGGAGGATGATGTTGCCTTCTATAGTAATAGGGAAGTTTGAAAGAGGGGAAGGTTTTTTTGGGAAAGATACCAAGTTTAGTTTTGGACATGTCGAGTTTAATATTTCTACAGGACATCTAGTTCAAGATGTCCAATAAGCTGTTGAAGATTCAAGATTGGAGGTCAGCTGAGAGGTTGGGGATGGATAAATCAATTTGAGAACAATCAACATAGAGATAACAATTGAATCTGTGGAAACTGATAAGATTACCAAGTGAGATAGCATAAACAGAGAAGAGGACCCAGGACAGAGCCCCATGGAATACCTACAGTTGACTTGGAAGAAGTGCCTACAAAAGGGACTAAAAAGTAATAGTAAGAAGAGGTAGGAGAAGAATCTAGAGAGATTCTTCTGGAGAGGGTCATGAAAGCCTAGAGTGTCAAGATAAAACAGTTGATCAAGAGGGTCAAAAGCTTCAGAGATTTTAAGAAGGAAGAAGATAAGGCTATTAGATTTGACAATTAAGAGAAATAGTAACATTGGAGAGGGCTAGACTAGAGAGGACAAGAGAATGAGAGAAAGGAAATGGAGAAAGGAAACTCTTAAGAGCTTAGCCACAAAAGAGAGGGGAGAGATGTAATAGCTAATAGGGATGGATGGGTTTTGTTTTCTGAGGATGGGGAGGATGTGGGTATGTTTGTAAATAGTAGGGAAGCAGCCAGTATACAGAGAGGGAATTTTTTTTGAGAGTGGGAATGATAGACGAGGTAATCTAATGAAGAAAATGGGTTGGAATGGGATCACTTGTGCTTTGTACTGAGATTTGCTGTGGTAAAGAGAAGCGCTGTCTCATTATGCAAGACAGAGGTAAAGGAAGAGAGTGTGACAGAAAGCATCTGTGTGGTGTGAATGAGGAGGAGAGAAGAGGGAGTTCTTGGTAAATTTGCCTCATTTTTTTTTCAGGAAACTAGGAGGCAATATTCTCGGTTAGGGGGGTGGGGCATGGAGGGGAAAACATGGGAAGTTTGAAGAGGGATGAAAATGTTTGGAGGAGTGGAAGTGTAGAGAGTGGGATAGTGAGTTAATCATAGTAGTGAGTATTGAAGCTATGTAATATAAATTTGCAGCTAACCTAGTCAGTGTAGTCTGTTTTACAGCCCTGCTTGAACTTCTTTACTGAAGAATTTGTTACTGAGCTTGCTACCTTACAAGGAGGTCTATTCCATTGTTGGGCATCTCTAATTATTAAGAAAAAATACATCTATACATACATATGTATATATATGCATATATATATATATAGTATATATATATATATATATATAGAGAGAGAGAGAGAGAGAGAGAGAGAGAGAGAGAAAGAGAGAGAGGGAGAGAGAGGGGGGGGGCAAGGGAGAGAAATGTTGAGAAATCTGCACTCTCCCCCATATCTTCTACCTACTGGGTCTCATTTTGCCCACAGAGGAAATGAGTATATCTAATTTCTCTTCTACATGAAAGCCTTTCACATATTTGAAGGCTGAAATCATATCCCACTGCTCAACTCTCCTCATGTAAGTTATGTGTTGTTGTTATTTTTTTTTAGATCAATTAGTTATAAACTTATGCTGTCAGGAAATTTACTATCAGCTGGGCTCCTTTTGGAAAAATGCAAATTTGTTTTGAGTGGCCACTTCAACACTTGACTTATGCTCTGCAAATAGGAAAAAAATTATTAAAATGCTATTAAAAATGCCACTACCCTTCCGTCACAGAATAAAGAAGCCAAACTTTATTTCTCCAAATAGATTTGAATAAAATGGCAAGGAAACATGAAGCCTTTAGCTATCTCCAAATTAGCATTTATTTTATCATTAAAATATCTTCCCTTAGAACCATTTTGTATCTGAAGTCCATCTTGATGGAAGTTGGTAGAATTATCCCTTATATAAAAAGTAAAAACAAAACTAAATGCCCTTTAATAAAAATTCTGTCCTTTTTTGAAGCAGCAACACACACATACACACATGAGAGAGAGAGAGAGAGAGAGAGAGAGAGAGAGAGAGAGAGAGAGGAGAGAGAACCATTTAGGAAGAATTGTGATTTTTTCATCCCCTTTTTTGTTTCTCTGATAGCATATCAAAGCCATAATGTTATATTGATTCTACTTTAAACACTAGAAAACTACAATAAATTCTAAGGGTTGCAAATTTCCTACTATATCACAAAAATATCAAAGCATATCAACAAATAGTTATTAAGTACCTACTGTGTGCTCTGTACTCTGCTAGGAAATGTGGAGAATACTAGAGAAGTACAGCATCTAGTTTTTACCTTTTATGAACTTGGGAAATGAAGACAAATGCAGGTATATTCAATCTAATTCAATTCAGTTCAGTAAGCATTAGGGACTTAGTCTATGCCAGGCAACATTTTGGGCACAAACAAACAAAAAGGAATATCTGCACTCAAACAGTTAACACAGTTTACATTTTACTGGCATCAACCAATATATATATATATATATGCATATATATATATATGCATATATATATATATACAGGTAATTAAATGCAACATAATATGGAAGAAGTGGTATTTGAGTTGTCTTTTTAAAAAAGTTTATTTTTTAACGTTTAACATTATTTTCTTTTAAAATTTGAGTTTCATATTTTATCTTTCCCTCCCATACCTTCCCCATCTACTTGGAATGTAAGGAATGTGATATCAATTATACATGTGAGATTGTGCAAAACATATTTCCACATTAACCATATTGCAAAAAAATAAAAATGAAGAAAGTTATACTTCAGTTTGTACTCAGAGTTCATCAGGTCTCTTTCTGAAAGTGGATAGCATTTTTTAACCATGAATCCTTTTGAATTGTCTTGGATCATTGTATTGATTACAACATTGCTATTACTGTACACAGTGATCTCTCAGTTCTTCTCACTTCCCTTTGCATCAATTCATGTTAGATCTTGCTATGTTTTTTTTTTCTGAAAGCACCTCCTTCATCATTTCTTATAGATGTTAGTACTCCATCACAATCATATACTGCAACTTGTTCAGCCATTCCCCAATTGGTGAGTATCCCTTTGTTTTCCAGTTCTTTGCCACCACAGAAAGACCTGCTGTAAATAAATCTTTTTATACATATAGGTCCTTTTCCTTTTTATTTCATATCTTTGGGAAACAGCCCTCATAGTGGTATTGCTGGTTCAAAAGGTATGCACAATTTTATAACCCTTAGGGCGTAGTTCCAAATTGTTCTCTGGAATGATTGGACCAGTTTATTAGTACACCAATGGTTCATTAGTATACCTATTTTCCCCTCATTTTTTTCCAGCATTTGTCATTTCTGATAGATGTGAGGTGCTACCTCAGAGTTGTTTTAATTTTCATTTCTCTAATCAAAAGTGATTTAGAGCATTTTTAAGTGACTATAGATAGCTTTGATTTCTTCTTCTAAAAACTTCCTGTTCATATCCTTTGACCACTTTTCAACTGGGAAATGGATCTTATTTTTATATATTTTACTAATTTTCTCAATTTAATCTCAATATATTTGAAAAATGAAGCCTTCGTCAGAGAAACTTCCTGCAATTTTTTTTATTATTTCAGGTACTATGGTATCTTTTAGCAAAATATAGTCTCTCTGATTAATTCTTTTAATTGGGTCTGTGTTTGCTTTTGCTTTGCCTGAGATCATGTTTGCTATCCCTGCCTTTTTCTATTTCAGCTAAAAGATAATAGATTCTGCTCCAGTCTTTTATTTTAACTCTGTGTGTGTGTGTGTGTTTCTGTTTCAAGCATATCTCTTGTAAAAAACAAACATAGTGTTGGATTCTAGTTTGTGAAAGGCACTGAGTAGGAGATCTCATGTCATGTATAGGGAATAGTGAATAGAACATCCCAGAACGTGTAAGGGGGAACAATACAAAATCATTCTAGAAAGATTGTAAAGAGATTTAAATGTCAAAAAAGGAGAGGTTTTTTAAATTATAGAGAGAATGGGTCTATCCTAGAAGGAACTAAAGGTTCATGAACAGGGAACAAACATGTTCAGATCCTTGCATTGGGAATTTGTCAATAGCTAGGAGGATGTGTTGGAAAAGGATGACTAGAATAAAAGATCCCAATTTAGAGGCTGTTGTAATAGTCCATTTGTGAACCAATGAGGACCAGTGTTCTGAACTGCACCTAACTCAGGCAAATCCCATGGTAGTTTAGGATTGATACTAGAACATAATAAGACACTTGTAAATCATTAACGGTTAATAAAAAGAAATTTTCTTAGCCATAGCAGGAGAAGGATTTTCTTTTTTTTTTTCTTTTTTTAACACAAATTAATTTATTTTCAGTTCTCAACAGACACTTCCACAAGATTCTGAATTCCCAATTTTCTCCCCATCTCTTCCCTCCCCCTACCCCAGGACAGTGTGCATTTTGATTATCCCTTCTTCTAATCTGCCCTCCCTTCTGTTACACTCCCACCCCCTTATCTTATCTCCTTCCCTTCTATTTTTGTGTAGGGCAAGAAAGATTTCTATACCCCATTGCCTGTATATCTTATTTACCAGTTGCTTGTAAAAACAATCTTTAACATTTATTTTTAAAGCCTTGAGTTCCATATTCTCTCCCTTCCTCTGTCCCCACCCACCCTCATTGAGAAAGCAAGCAATTTGATACAGGTTTTACATGTGTAGTCAAGCAAAATGCTTCCATAACAGTCATGTTGTGAAAGACTAATTATATTACCCTTTATCCTGTGCCATCCTCCATTTATTCTATTCTCTCCTTTGACCTGTCTCTCCACAAAAGTGTTTGCTTCTGATTGGCCCTTCCCCCAATCTGCCTTCCCTTTAGATTTCCATACCCAATTGAATGTGTATGTTATTTCCTACTTACTTATTCGCTCTCACCTCCCCCCTCTTCCCCTCCATTGTAAAAGCTCTTTCTTGCCTCTTTTATGTGAGATGATTTACTACATTCTACCTCTCCCTTTCTCTTTTCTCCAGTACATTCCTCTCAATACTTAATTTTACTTTTTAGGTATCATCACTTCATATTCAGCTCACCCTGTGCCCTTTGTCTACATATATACACATATATACTTATATGTACACATATATACATATATATACACATGTACAATACACATATATACATACATACACATGCACACATATATGTGTATATATACATATGCATATATACATATATACATATGTATATGTATGTATATAATATATATATATATATATATATATATATATATATATATATATATATATATATATATATATATATATATATATATATATATATATATATATTCCCTCTAACTACCCTAATACTGAGAAAGGTCTCTTGAGTTGCAAATATCATCTTTCTGTGTAGTAATATAAACAGTGGAACTTTAATAAGTCCCTTATAGCTTCTCTTTCCTGTTTACCTTTTCATATTTCTCTTGATTCTTGTATTTGAAAGTCAAATTTTCTATTCAGGTCTGGTCTTTTCAACAGGAATGCTTGGAAGTCTTCTATTTCATTGAAATTCCATTTTCCCCCTGAAATATTATACTCATTTTTGATGGGTAGGTGATTCTTGGTTTTAATCCTATCTCCTTTGACCTCTGGAATATCATATTCTAAGCCCTCAGATCCCTTCATGTAGAAGCTGCTAAAACTTGTGTTACCCTGATTGTGTTTCCACAATACATGAATTCTTTCTTTCTGGCCACTTGTAAAGTCTTCTCTTTGACCTGGGAACCCTGGAATTTGGCTACAATATTCCTAGGAGTTTTCCTTTTGGGATCTCTTTAGGAGGTGATCAGTGGATTCTTTCCATTCCTATTTTACCCTCTGGTTCTAGAATATCAGGGCAGTTTTCCTTGATAATTTCTTGAAAGATGATGTCTAGGCTGTTTTTTTGATCATGGCTTTCAGGTAGTCCAGTAATTTTTTAATTATTTCTCTTGGATCTATTCACCAGGTCAGTGGCTTTTCCAATGAGATATTTCAGTCTTCTATTTTTTTTATTCTTTTGGTTTTGTTTTATAATTTCTTAATTTCTCACAAAGTCATTAGCTTCCACTTGCTCCGCTCCAATTTTTAAGGAATTATTTTCTTGAGTGAGCTTTTGGACCTCCTTTTCCATTTGGCCAATTCTGCTTTTCAAGCCATTCTTCTCCTCATTGGCTTTTTGGAGCTCTTTTGCCATTTGAGTTAGTCTATTTTTAAAGGTGTTATGTTCTTCAGCATTTTTGGGTCTCCTTTAGCAAGCTGTTAACTCATTTTTCATGATTTTCTTGTATCACTCTCATTTCTCTTCCCAATTTTTCCTACACTTCTCTTACTTGATTTTCAAAATCCTTTTTGAGCTCTTCCATGGCCTGAAGCCATTTCACATTTTTCTTGGAGGCTTTGGATGTAGGAGCCTTGACCTTGTCTTCCTTTGGCTGCTTGCCGTGATATTCCTCATCACTAAGTGTGTAAGAAAATATCTTTTCACCAAGAAAGTAATCTTCTACAGAATGTTATAGTCTTATTCTTTTCCCTTTGCTTGCTTATTTTCCCAGCCAATTATTTAACTTTTGAGCTCTTTGTTAAAGTGGAAGGTGTACTAACCCAAGTTTCGTGGGTTTTGTTTTCAGAGACATCTCTAGGGACCTGTAAATTCTCAGTTCCTCCTAAGTGGCATGATCAAAACAGAGATCTTTACTCCTCTCCTGGCCTGTGCTCTGGTCTGTGAGCAAGAACAAGCACTCTTTTCTGCCCTGTAACTGAGAGGAGGGTTCCCTCTCCACAGCTGCCACCAGCTCTGCCACACTAGTGCACCTCCTCGCCCCAGGACAACCACCTAGGACTACAACCTAGATCAACTGCTTGGTTCTCCCACTGTCTGTAGGCTGAGAGCTCTAGAAGCAGCTGCTGCCATTGCTGCCACCCTGGAGCTGGGGCTGGGGCTGTGGCCAGATCATGCTCCTCTGTCACCCAGGTGAGAGAGCTGTCCCACTGACCTTTGAAGCTGTCTTTGGCATTTCTGGGTTGAGAAGTGTGGAAACCTCAGCAGCTGCCAGTGATTCAGCATCCTGAGGCCTGCTCCAATCCTGTCTGTGCTGGTGAGGCCTATGCTGGGTTGTGCTCCGCTGTGAGCACAGTGCGATAGACCTTTCTTGTCAGCCTTCCAGATTGTCTTGGGCTGGAAATCTGCTTCATTCTGTCGTTTTGTGGCTTCTGCTACTCTGGAATTTGTTTAGTCTTTTTTTACAGGTATTTAGAGAGCTCAATCGGGTCCCTGCTTCTACTCTGCCATCTTGGCTTTGCCTCTAGGACAAGGATTTTCAACAAAGTTTAGCATTAAGGATACCTTAAGTTGATTCAGTTGAGTGAAGCTTCTTTACCTGAGTAACCCATCTTAATCCACCAGCCAAGCTTCAGAGCACCAGAACTCCTAGTGGCTCCTTTATATTTTTTGAGGCAGTTACCTCAGGAGTTTGATCATTAGTTCCCTAGGCCAACCAAGTCTCCAGGAAGCTCTTCACACCTTTTTAGTGAAAAAGTAATTTAACTTGCAAGGGATTTGGATAGTGCTCCTACCACAATCAGATATATAAATAATGAGAATAACAGTTGAACTAGATTATTACCTGATTACAGGGTACAGAATATAAATTTTCTGGGAATCCAGAGAAGGGGCATTTAGTAAGTTAGAATGGCCAGGGAAGAATTAATGAATTTAGTATACTTTGACCCAGGCCGTAAACTAAAAGATTTGGATTGGTGGAAAGAAAGGGAGAATATATTCCAGGTTTAACTATGGCAGGATAATAGCATAAAAAAAGGTATGGAGGTTGAATGATCATGTTGCATGGAGGAAATAATAAAGATATTAGGTTGAAGAAGAGCTTTAGATACCAGACTGAGGAAGGCTAGATCTCATAGGCCACAAAGGGCCATTTTGACCAATACTAAACAGGTAGTGATTCTCAGGATGAATGAGAGAAAGAAAAACTAGAGAAAGGGAAGCCTGTTTGAAGACTTTTACCTTAAAGATTTGAACCTTTATTAAAGATATTGAAAGCTGAATCTTGGGTGGCAACAGTGGAAATGGAAAAGAGAAAAAGATGGAACACTTGGAAGGAAGAATGAATAGGTCTTGGTGGATGATTAGATAACAGGAGCAAGGATTTGGAGGAATCAAAGATGAATGTAAGTTTCCTAAACAGGATCTGGAAGAATGATGATGTGGACGGGTATGTGCACATTGGGAAGAGGCTCTTGTTTGGAAGCAAAAATGAAGAGCTGTTCTTGCTTTGATTCCAATGGCACATTAAATAAAGGCTTTAGTTAGTAGGAAATATAGTCAATGTAAATATCCTCTACTTTATAAAATTTATGTGTTCCAGCTGTTGTCCAGAAAATCACTTTCTATAAAGCAAACACTATCGCCTTAAGTAAATTTTCCATTAACATTAGAAAAAATTATGGAAAAAATTCCAATAGTTTGAATTTAACATTTTCAGGGAAGGATATATAAAAATGTTAGAGATATGATTAGAAAATTGTTGCACTTGGGTAAAATTTATTTGGGAGGGTTGGCTTTGTCTAACAGAAGAAGGACAGTGGCAGAGGACAGTCTGAGAGGCTAGTTATTCTGGGTGTGTGGGTGGTCTGTCTTCTAGAGGGAAGGTGGCACCATGGAGATGAGTACTTGGGGGTGGTTGTGTCAAGTCAAAATAGGCTGGTTGAAGACTACAGGATGCCAGAATGACATTCACGGCAAGGTAGAAGAATGGCCCCTTAGATGTAAATGCCATGGGGAAAATGGTTACTTGACCCATGCTAGTTATGGCATGAGTTTGAAAGGCTTTTTTCCAGTGTTGTATGCTATCTGGGAACTTTCCCTTTTTAGAAAATTCCATTTTTCTTGATATACCTTCCTGATCACATTTGTCCTTAGCTTATCAGACACTCTCCCATCTTTCAGACTGTAATGTTACTCCAGTAAGTATTATTGGTTAAACAACTTGAAAGCTTTGAATAGTAGTATTTTTAAAGCTTCATTGTAGCTCAGTTATGCATACTCTACATTGAATTTCACTCTTTAGTCACATTTTTAAGAATAAAATGATCCAGGCAAATCACTTATAAGCAATGATTGCAATGAAAAGCCATTTATTGTCCAGTATATATGACTAAATTGGAGGGGCAGCATGGCATAAAGGATAGAGAGCCAGACATGGTGCCAGGAACAACTAGTTACATAATGACTGTGTGATGCAGGACAAGTCACTTAACCTCTCAGTGCTCTAGGCAACTCTTTAAGACTATAAATTCAAAACAAGGAGCTGATTTACACTGATAGGGAAGTTAGTTCATTTCGGTATGCCCTACAACAATGAAACCATAGGTACGGTCCCTGTCCCGGCATCTTACATGGATAAATATTACACACACACACACACACACATACAAATCAGGTGTCAGTTATGCTGCCTTATTTTCAATAATGTCATGTTTACAATAAAGATTTCATATTCTTTTGCCTATTTGTATTAAAAAGTGTTCCATTTTAGAGAGAATTGTAAAATGTGTCCTAGAAAACTCAAACTCAGTTAGACAAACTGTAAGCTATATCTCCAATTCTGCTCGCCTGGATGATATGATCTTCTATATAAGAAGAAAGGGGTTGGAATCCAGAAGAGGAGTGCTGACAGAAGACACTGTGAGACTGGAGAGTATAGGAACACTCGGCGGAAAGAAAAGACTGGAGAGTAAGGAGGATTGAAAGGAGTGAGAGGAGAAAAGGGTCACTGGAAAAGAGAAAATTGCTTTAGAAATATCACCACCCCTATGTTTGCATTGGAGGAAAGCTACAATACGAAGCCTAGTGAAAAGGCTCAGTCAATATAGTCACCCCCTGAACTTTCAATTTATGGCACTGACACTTTCTCTAACTTTGTTATAGCTGAAGGAAGGAGTCATGTTGATAGAAAACACTATTATAGCTCTTCCTAAAAAGAAGAAAAAGATTTTAACAAATGTCTCCCTTCTCATTCATTGTCGTTCCCTTTTCTCCCCAGACTATTCTCACTCTCAGCCCACGTAGGAAATCAGAAGATAATTTCAAATTAAATTATGATGGTTAGAAGTTTAAAACACTTAAAAAGGGGGGAGAAGAAATGCTGTTCAGCAGTGATGGAAGGGAAATCTGGGAGCTTGCCAAGGAGAATCTGCAAAGATGCTATCTGAACGGCAGCTTTTGTCACTCTGCAATCTCAGGGGACCCTTAAAGAGACACCCTGCTACTTCCTAGGATGGATTATATTAACTACAAAGGATAAAGGGAAACAAAGTTATTAAATGAGAATTTACACCCTGGATTAAATGTTTGGGTGGGGGCAGAGGAAATGGAATAGGGGGAGAATGTCATGGAGGGAGAGTGACCATTCATTCTATGACTTTTTCCACCATTCCACATTGGAGCAAGTATAAACCCTTTCCTAAAGGTCCTTTCCAGTTACTTTGCCTGTCTTCCTCCCTTTTTTCCAGGATATTTCCTCTTTCCTTCCTCTCTTCTTCCTTTATACCCTTCTTTATCTATACTTATGACCCCTTTTCCTTGATTTTATCTCATCTCTCTCCATGAGAGTCTTAAGTGATGGTTAGGGATGTGGAGTGAAGGGACTGATTAAATGGGATGCAGAAAATCAGACAATTACTCTTATTTCTTTCCCACACCCTAGTTTTTAAAAACATCATTCCGACAACTTCAGTAAGTTCTATTCCAATTAGTCCAATATGACAGACTTGAAACCTTAAGAAAGTGATGACTTTTATACCACAGTCACTCCCCCCACCAACCATACTTTTAACAAGGGAAAAAATAGTTAATTAAGCCAACTGACAAAGCAATGTCATTCATTGGCATATCCAAGTATGTTTCATCATCTGTCTTTCAGAGCCAAGATTTGTTGTTGCAATTAATCTGAGTTGAGGTGCTCTTTAGTGTTTTCATTTGCATTATTGTAGTCATTGTGACTGTTGTCCTCCTGGTTCTACTTAGTCCAGTTCATATAGGTCTTCCCATGTATTTTTCCATGAATTCTTCATATTAATGGTTTCTTACATTATATCACAGTAATATTTCATTATATTAATATACAATAAATTGTTCAGCCATTGGCCAATCAATGAGAATGCTTTATTTCTAAATTTTAGCTACCAAAAAATACCTCTTGCAATATTTTATTTTTGAGCCCCTTCTTTCTTTGTCATATTTTAAGTATAAATATTTCCTTTTCAAAGAGAAAAGCAGGAAATATTTTCTCACTATCAGTCCCTCTCTGGTTTTTAGTCCCTTTCCACAAAGAGTTTACATTCTATTAGTGCAAACAATAGGACATGTAAGTAAATACAAAATATATAGAGAGAAATTGCAAGGTGATTTTAGGGTGGAGGGAAATACTAGCAATTAGAGGAGGGAAAACAGTAAATGTCTCATATAGTTAGTGATGCTTGAGCTCACTCTTGGAGAGAGCTAGCAATTCTGAGAGGTTGAGGTGGAGATAGAATTTGGAGGACAGCCTGTGCTAAGGCACAGAGACAAGAAATGAATGAGTGAATGAACGAATGAACAAATGAATGAATGAATGAAAAACCATGTGTGAGGAGTAGCAAGTAGACCAGTTTGGCTCATGAAAAACAGTATGTAATAAGGCTGGAAAAGAAGAATGGAGCCAGTTTGTGAAGGACTTTTAATGGTCTGTATTTCATCATAGAGGCAGTAGGGAGCCACTGGAGATTTTGAGCAAGAGATTTAACACAGTCATACTTGTGCTGAAGGAATATCCCTTTGGCAGCAAGGTGGAAGATGGATTAGAGTGTTGTTACAAGGTGTTGTTTTGTTGTCGTTCAGTCGTTCAGTCATGTCTGACTCTTCGTAACCTATCCTCCACATCTCTCGAAGTGTGTCCAAGCTCATGTTCGCTGTTTCCATGACACTATCTATCCGTCTTATTCTCTGCCATTCCCTTTTCGTTTTGCCTTCAATCTTTCCCATTATAATATTTAGGGAGATCAGTTAGAAAGTTGTTGAAATAGTGTGAGAAATAATCAGGTCCTGAGCTATGAGAGTATCTGTGAGCAGAGAGAATGGGACAGATTGAGCTGCGGTGAATAAAATTTGGCAATAGATTGACTATGGTGAGGAAGGTGGTAAGGAAGAGTGGGGAGTGTAGAGATTGTGAACCTAGGTGACTGGAAGAGTGGCAGTGCCCTTATGAAAATATAAAAAAATAAGAAAAAAGGGCAGATTTAGGGAGGAGTAAAAAAAAGAGGAGGTTTTCTATTTGGGATATGCTGACTTTTAGGTGGAAATGTCACAGATGTATTTGTACTCGTGTCCTATTCCCTTATTAGATTGCAAACTCTATAAAGCAAGGATCGCAGTATCTATACTTTGTAGAGTGTGCATAGATAAAACTACCTGACATGGTGCTCTTCACATAGTAGGTGATTCATAAACATTTGTTGAGTGAATAAAGATATTGCTAACATTTGAATTTGCCATAATGCAGGGTGGCTACTTATGGCTTCTCATAATCATGATCCCTTCAAAATGTTGTTTAGTTACCAATATCTGCCAAAATGGGTTAGTATTTATTTTAACTAAGGCAGAAAAAGATGTTACAGAGGAATGCCTAGAAGAATAGGAGAGGGGGCATAAGAGGGAGGGTGTGATAAATCCCATTGCCTTTGAAATCTTTGAAGAACAGCAATGTAATAAAAGAATCTCAAACAACATTGTACCAAATGGTACCATCTGTAAAAAGATTGTTCCTTTGAACAGAAACAGCATGTATCAGATTTATTCAAATGACCAGTTCTTTATTTTGTTTGTGTTTGGATAGGACAGCCAAAGCCCTTTTAGGATGGGAAAGGCAGTGTAAAAATGTACGTTTCATAACCCATTTCTGGTGGCCTGAGAGAGGTCATGTTTCACACTTTTGGCTAGTCTCCATTGTTAAGAAAGATGAAACCCCTTTGATTTAAGCAGCACTAGAGGTTTTGGAACAGCCTGGCATTTCAGCTGACTTTTTTTTGGAGACAAATATGTGTGGCTGACTGAAAAATAGACCCCAAAGAGAATGCCATTGTGAGTGATATATTACCCCTTAATATCAGTCAGATCCTATGCAATGTAAACAGAGTGCAATGATTTGATGCTTTCAGGGGTTCCATTACGTGGATGTGTTTATTTAATCAGACCTAAATGATATTACATGAAGTTCTCCTTGCCCTCCTGAGGAATCTAGCTTCAACACTTTCAGCGCTGTTCAGCGCTGGAGACAGAAGAAAGTGTAACCATAGTGATGGAATGGAAATGATTTCCTTTGTTCAGTGGCTTCAATATCCAACAGACATTACAGTTTTCAAGGTCAAAAATATATTAGGATGAGATAAAAATTAAAGAAAAATGTGCTGGCTTAGCTACAAAAGCTAATTTAGTTTATGCATTATAAATTATGTTAAAATGACTAAAATGAGATTTCTCAGCAAGAACTAAATGTGTGGTTTCACAAAACTAATTTCCAAAGATGAACATGATTACTGAATTTAGCTTTAAAAGCTTTTCAGGCCATCAGAGAAAACAGCAAAGCTATCAATTATCAGACTTTAGTGGGGCCCCTGTCAGAAACATAATGGTATTTTTAGCATTCTACTCTGCATTTACTAAATTAAGAATGTCTACAAACAAATCAATTAATCGGGACATTATTTAATTAAGTGAAACATGTGATCTGCCAAAGAACCTTAAGCAGACTATTAAAATCAACATCCCAATAGCCATGTATCCTGTGTGAGGGAGGTAACAACCCAGAGACTGGGATGGGGAGCGGGTAAGAAGATGAAGCTGCTATTAAAAAACTTAATGTTAAAACAACAAATTTCCATCCCCAACTATGAATATCAAGCAGAACTGTTTTTCTAAGGTTTTATTTTAAAGACAATTTTTTAGGAGTGGGTTACTTTAACTCATCAGTCAGTTAAGTCTTATTGGGCTAATGTGTATTGTTTTCCAGTGTTGGTGCATATGTGAGCGTTCACTCCATTCAATTCGACAAACATTTATTAAGTACCTTTTTTGTCTCAGGCATTGTGCTAGGTTCTGAAAATACCAACAGAAAAGTGAAAACAGCCCTTGCTCTTTAGGAACCTTCATTTTACTGCCTTTCTGGGGGTGGGGGTGGGGATCCCTAATGCTTAGCATGGTGCCTGGTGCATAATAGCTGCTGAAAAAAATATTTATTGATGAACTGGCCCCAGATAGGGTCACTGCTGTTGTGAATGGTGCCCTAGACATCGAGAAGCATTTGGGAGGCTGTGATTTCCAGACTTTAGAATCTCAGCACAGGAACTTCACTTAGGAGAAGTCCTTCATACCTGCAGGGAGTCAAAGCAAGGCAGCACACATTGATCAGGTTTTTCCTACGTGCCAGGCACAGTGCGAAGAGGAGTATGAAAAAAGTTCATGCCCTCTTATTTCTGTTGTCATTATAATGTATCAATTTCCTCCCTGTCCCCAGTCTTCTCCTTCTTTTCCTTCTTCTCTCCTCTGCTCTCTTATTTTCATCATTTCTCCTCTTCTCCTCCCTTCCTACTCCCCTTTTCCTCTTCTTCTTCCTTCTTTTCTGCTCCTCTCCTCTCCTTTTTTCCTCTTCTTCTTTCCTATCCTTTCCTCTCTTTTCCTTTTCTTAATTTCTCCTTTTCTCCTCCTCCCTCCTCTTGTCTCTTCTCTTTTGCTTCACTTCTCCTCTTCTTTTTCTTTTCTTCTTCATTCCTTCCCTCTTCTTCATCTCTCCACTTCTCTTTCTCCTCTTCCTCCTCTCTCTTCACTTTTCTCCTCACGTCTACTCTTCTCTCCTTTTCATCTTTTTTCTCCTTGTCCTTTTCCTTCATCTTCTCTTTCTTCACATACTTCCTCCCTCTCTCTTGCCTTGTCATGCCCTGTATGTTACAACTTGATTACCCAGACCTCCACAGAGTACTTGGTTGAACTGCCCTTAGGAAATAAGCCTGACTCTCTGCTCAACCCAGTTCTTGGATAATGTATCAAAACAAAGGGAGAATATCTGATTTACATGATGTTTCACAAATAATGCACAGGAGACACTGGAGGTTTCAGACTCCAGCCTCTGACAAGTTCACTCTTGATCTGGTCAGAGAGAAAGACAGCTTTGGAAGGGTTAATAATAAGCTTTATTCTAGTCTAGTTTTCTCAGAAAGTTTCTGAGAATGAGAGCATCATTTCCTACAGCATTCCCTAATCAAGCATTCCCTAATCGCTGAGTCCCTAGTCCCTGAGAAGGGGGCACTACCCCTACATCACTACATAGTCAATCCAGACAAGCACAGCTCATGCTCTCCCCTAAATCCCCTCAAGCCTCAATGGGGGCTGGTTGAGGCAGGTACATGCATTCCTTTCTGCAATTTCCATGACTTCCCCAACTCACTGACCAATGCCCATCTGGTTTATAGGGCACCAGACAAAGAAGGCATCTTGCCAATATTAAGCTCACAAGATAACTTTAGCATCGTTATTCTGTGCAAATGGAGTAAATATTAATTATGTCAACCCTATATCTCACGGCGCAGCCTCAGTAAGAGTGTCTGTCATTACAATTCTAAGAATTACTATCTAGGATACTTGAGACTGCTCTGGGAATTATTACCTAATACCTGGAAACAAGACATTCCCATGGCCATGGATCCTGAGAAACTGAACTCTAAAAGTATAACAAAATCCACCTTAGTGACACATGATTAGGAAAGAGACAGAGACCATAATTAAACAATCTTTGAAAATGTGGCCTCAGTGTACCCAATTTTATAATTTCACCAGGCTTGATAAAAGTTAAAGCCACCTCTTTCCCCTTAAGCAGCTCCGAAGTGAGTTCCACATCTTTCTGTAAAGTCATTGCTAGAATGAGTTGGCCATAAATTGGGTGAGGTGTGATTGACAGAATAAGTGAGGTGATGCTGAGTGAAAGTTTTCAGTAACAGTGTTGTGATCTATTAGATACTTTTGAAATAAATCTAATCTTTTTTTCTACCTTTTCCTTTTGTCTAAAAATGGAATTGTCTTTTCCTAATGAAGATCATCTTTTCTACATGTTTCAAGGCCAAGCAACCATAAGTGAATTTACTTAGGAAGAAACTCAAGATAAAGAGAGGTAGGGATGGGGACTAGACCTGTAATTTCATTGGGTTTAGAAACTCCTGGGTGAGGAAACTCCCTCTACCAATTGCTGTAGTTGTTCAGTCATTTCAGTCATGCCTGACTCTTTGTGATGCTAAGTTGTTGGTTTTTTTTGGCAAAGATTCTGGAATGGTTTGTCATTTCCTTCTCTAATTCATTTTACAGATGAGGAACTGAGACAAACAAGGTTAAGCGACTTCCCCAGGGTCACACAACTAGTAAATGTCTGAGGCCGGATTTGAACTTAGAAACATGAGTCTTCCTGGCATTCTATCCATTGTGTTACCCAGCTGCCATATATACATACATACACACACACACACACACACACACATACACACATATGTGTATATATATATATATACACACATATGTGTGTATGTGTGTGTGTATGTATGTATGTATATATGTATCTTCATTTTCATTGCAACTTATACTCTTAGATAGTTGCCTAGAACACTGAGATGTTAATTCACTTGTCAGGGACACATAGCCAGTATGTGTCTGAGTTAAGACATGAACGCTGATCTTGATTTAAGGACAGCTTTCTATCTATAAGGTGATTAATAAAATGTCTGTTCATCTGCATTTTGTGCAGATCATTGAGCTATGCCCTGGGGACATATGAAGCCAAATAAAACGTAATCCCTTGACAATTAAGTAGAGAAGAATAAGAGATGGATATTCGTTTTGATTTAATACCTTGTAGTGGTAAACAGGATGGGCTTTTTGCTGTTCTTCTCTTAAGTGCCTTTAATGATTCTGGCCTTTGTTTGAATGGGGCAGGTAAAGGGAGGTCTTTTTTGTCTTGGAATGTTTCTCAGCACTGAGACAATTGGGAGTCATTGATTGGAAACCTTGTATAAGGTGGTACCAGGGATTAACTAACTTTCCTAACCCCTAAATCAGATTTCTCATTGTTCTTTGTTTGAGTGCTTCTGAGCACTGAGGAAATCAAGTGCCCCAGGGCCCTGAGACCTGAGAGGGGTATATAACATCTGAGGTTGGTGTAGAGTATGGGTGATGAGACACTGGGCAAGCCGTTGAAATAAGTCCCCTGCCCAGCTTTGATAACCCAGACAGATAGATGTTGGTGCTTCTCTGGAAACTATGAATTGTGATTTGAAACAGACAAGGTCTCTCTGTTGATGTTTGTAATTTCTGTTTGTATTTGCCCTGAAGTTCAGGGGGCTGATCTTCTCCCCCTGAACTAACTGAATGATATATTGACTAAACTGAGACTGTTAACTCCTTAAAGTTGCTTTCCTTAGAAAAGCAGACCAAAGAACCTGTGTTGGCAGACCTTGTGCGTGCTGGTTGTTGTTGGTTTTACACAGCCACAGTAGCTGCTAGCATCATTGTTGTTATGTACCTTTACAATATTACACTGCTTTTGTGCTGTCCTAGGTTTTCTTGAGGATGACTGGGAGGAGTGACAAGTCCATAAAGGTGATATCTTTCCTATGTTAGGATGAAACCTTAAGGAACCTTCTCCACAGATAAAATTCTCCATTGTTTTGTTATGTTTCCCAAAAAAGGACAAGTGGAAAGGATGGAAGTGTTAGAAACGCGCTTGACACTGAAATTTAGGTATCAAAGGCAATTTATTATTATCGAGGAATTCAAAGGAATTGGTAAATGTTCCTGGCCAGGAGCGGACTCCATCCTTCTTTAGGAAGTGGGAGTAGAGTGTACAGGAGTGAGACCAACTTTATTCTGTTAGACTGACATAGATTGATGCACCATCAGCTCAGTACCTCCCTTCAGAGAACAGATTGGCTCACTCCCTTCTAGGTCACAATCTTCCCTATACACCCCCAACATGCAACTCTTGGCATGTTCCCCCCTCCTCAACGTACGTCCCATGTTCAAAAATGGCAGAAAACTGCTCCCTTTGGGTGAGTGAGGTAATATTCAATTAGCCAATTAAGCATGCGTGGTAGCCATTTGACCCAATTTTCTCTTCAACCCTGACCATTATCTGGCCAGTTTAGACCAGTTTTGCCTATATCCTGAAACTGAGGTTTCTGCAAAACCACAAACTCTATTCCCATTGGCCGAGGGCTCACATCCTGATTAATCTTTACTCCTTCTTTGTTCAAGCTGACAATTAATTATTCTTTGGAACTTAATTAACTCTTACTATGTGCTAAGTGTTATGTTATATGCTAAGCAGGTTGGGGACCATATAGTTGCTTCTTTTTTCTCCAGGAGACTGGGTCCAGAAACTCTTCAGTTCTGCTGGTACCTCTCCTGAATGCTATCTCTGTGAGAGAAAAGTTCTACCAGTGTCATTTCATGGCTGTATCCCTAGGGCCAAAAGGCTCCTTGGAGAGGGTTGCAGAATAAGGAGTCATTAGGTCATTTTTTTTGTGCATAATCTCTGAGTTCTGGTTTTCCAGTTTCCTCATCAGATCTCCTTGTCCCCCTTTTAAAGGCTAAATCCAAGAGTATGCTCAGATACAGAATATACAGTAGCCACAAATTAATAATAATAACAGTGGTATTTTATAATATTCTAAATTTTATGACGTGATTTATACATCTAATTTCACTATGTCCTCATGATATACCTATAAGATACATACCATTATTATGTTCATTTTAAAGATGAAGAAGGGGTGGTAGGTGGCACAATGGATAGAGTGCCAGGCCTAGAATCAGGAAGACTCATCTTCCTGAGTTCAAATATGGCCTCAGACACTTACTAGCTGTGTGACCCTGGGCAGGTCATTTAAATCTGTTTGTCTCAGTTTCCCCATCTGTAAAATGAGCTAGAGAAGGAAATGGTAAACCACTCTAGTATCTTTGCCAAGAAAACCCCAGTGGGGTAACAAAGAGTCAGACACAACTGAAAACAACTGAACAAAGATGAAGAAACAGAAGCTGAAAAAGGTTAAATAATTTGCTCAGGGTTGCATAGGTAGTAAATATCTGGAGTAGGATTTGATCTCAGGGCTGTCTGCTTCCAAGTGAAGAATTCTAACCACTTTGCCAGCATCCTACAAATAAAAAGGTATGGGATGTTAGTCTGGCATGTAAGGCCATATCCAGTCTGTCCCAAACCTGCCTTTCCAGTCTAAAAGGCTAAAAGAAATTGACTTGTTTAAGGTCATACGGCTAATACATTTCTGAGGCAGGATTTGAACTCAAACCTTCCTGTTTTAAGTCCAACACTCTCTTTACCACTCCATCTAGCTGCTACACCCCTCTTAGATGTTAGCATCAAAGTACCCATAGCAAGGGTAGGCATTTTTATCCCATTAAGAAGAGAGAAAATTCTAACCATGGTGTCAGTGAGGATATTTACATGTATCAAAGATATACAATCAAAGTCAGAACCAAAACCTCATACCTAGTTGTTAAGTTGACCAGATCACTTCTGGTTATACTCTCTACAAATTGAAAACAAAATAATATAATTTCATAGTAGAAGTACAAAGACATTGATATGTGAGTTCAGGGAAAAGCAAGGTCATTTTCAGTTGGAAAGGAAGCTGGAAGTTTTCATGGAAGAAGTGGCCTTTGAAATGAGCCCTAAAGACTAGCAGCGATTAAGAGGTCTGGGAGAGGAGAGGCTGTTCCAGCTACCAAGGACAGCACGAGGAAAAATCATGGGGGAGAGAAATCAGCGACCTACTTAAAGAGCGATGAGGAGTTCAGGTTTGTTTATTCACTGGGGAATAGTGGAAAATAAGGCTCACTAGAAAGGCGTACTGAGATCAGATTGTAAGTAGCCTCGAATGCCGGCCTAAAGAGTTTGGATTTTGTTTGGTAAGTAATGATGAACCTCTGAACATTTTTTTAACAGTAGAGTAACATTATCTGAGTTGTTCATTAGGAAAATGAATCTGACAGGGATATATAATATAAGGGGAAGGGAAGCTGTTTAGAGGACTATGGTAATACTTCAAAGGAGACACAATAAGACCCTGAAGTATTCTATTACTGGTGAGTATAATAAAGAGAGAGACATAATAAACTAATAAATGTAAATAAATAACCAGATATTATCTAGTGCTTTAAGACTTATAAAACAATCCAGTGATACTCTCCTGGCATTTTCACTTGTTTGTCACACCTGGAACTGTCTCCTTCCTCATTTCTGCTTTCTAACTTCCTTGGCTTTCTTCAAGTCTCACATAAATTCTCATCTGCAAGAAGTTTTTCCTTGTTTGTTTTAATTTTATTGTTCTCCCTCTGAGATTATCCCCAATATATACTATCTATATTTTGTTTGCGTGTTGTCACCCCAATAGACTTTAAGCTTGTTGAGAGCAGGGACTGTCTTTTGCTTTTCATTGTATCCCCAATGTTTAACACCATTCCTAGCATATAGAAGGCACTGAATACATGCTTACTGATTGCAGGTGAAGGAAGAGTACAAAATGACTAAGCTTTCGAGTATGAGTAAGTGGGGAAATGGTGGTGCCATTAAAAGGACTAGGATAGTAGTTAAGATGAGAAACAGGTTTGGGAGAAAAGATGAGTTGATACTGATGAAAATACAGTCCCCAAAGTTCCAATTCATTGGATAAAAACATCGCTTTTTAAAAAAGAAATTTTGCCAAAAATCTAAACTTATTTCTAGTTCTCAAACTTCCTATTAGTAAGGCATAGGCTAAACTTTTAATAAAATGTCAAGTGGGAAAAAGTGTAATTTTTTTTTCCTTAGTGCTAAAAAGGATGGGGGAGGGGGAAGAAATGCTGCCATCTTCATAATAAAATTGGCAAAAAATCTCCCATCCTATTGCTCACCCAAACTCTGACTGCTGATGTGGGTTGCTGGATATGCCAGCAGGGAAAATCGAAAACACTAGGAGGGACACAGATGGACATCAATCTTCGGCTTGGATTGATGGCATGTAAGCAAACTGCTCCACTATAATTAGGGTAATTTGTGTGCAATGGGGATGGGAAGCGCAAAACCCTTAACTATCAGTGTGGGATTCAACAGCAAAATGTGTCTAGACATGTGAAACCTTCTAGGCTGACAAAAGTTATTGAAAAATGATTCATTTTTTTCCATCTCCCACCTGCTGCCTGATTCTTCTTGATATTGATTTCTTGAAAGTACATTTACCCCTCCACGCATTAAAATACTGTGTTAGCACTTAACACTTATTGAGCATCAACTATGTCCTAGGCATCGCCCATAACAGCATGGGCCTTGCTTATTGATCTCAATAACCTGAACTTCCTCAAAATCATTTGTTTTTGCTTTCTTCTCATTAACTTCAATTGTTATTCAGAACCAATTAAGGATAGACAATCTTAGAAGTAATTATTTTTGTAAAGGAAAGGTAATGAATTTGGAAATTTGCTGTTATAGTAAGAGAATAATATACATTTATTTTAATATAGGTAAAGTTATGTTAACAGTACCTTTACAATTTGAAAAGCTTTGGGAGAATTTTGGTCTCATTCTCAAAGGAAATACTCATTTTAGGACCTGGGATAAATGTGGCTGTGAAACACAGGAATTGATGTGGGAACTTCTCATGGGCAAGCAGTGAAAGGAAATTAATGATGAGAGATCAGGTTTTCAGAGTAGAAAGCCGCAGTAGAAGTGGTAGCAGAGGGCCAGGTTGTTGAGGGGGAAGTTTGTGAACTTTTGTTCCCTTTACCTTGAAGAATTTCTATTGCACTAGAAAGAGTGCTGAATTTGCTCTGTTTAAATCTTGGTTTGCCCCATTATCAGTACAATCATGGGCAAGTCACTTGACCCAGGATCTGTTTCTTGGTCTCTGAGGTAACCTTGTATTTCCTTTGTGTGTGTGTCTTGTAGATACTTCTATAACACCTGGCAAGGCCATGACCCCCACTTCTACTTTGTGGGCTAGCTTTTACTCACCTCAATTTGCCTTCAGTCTAGAAGGTCTGCAGATGTTTTCCAGAGATGAACTACCAACATATGGCAAACTTTCTGAGGATTCTAGGGATAACCTATTATGGGGAAGATACCTTCTACTGTTAACCACTGTTAACTCCTGAGTGCCTCTCAGTGTACTGCCCATCTGTACAAAATCAGTCAGTGACAGCAATTAACTTAAATCTAAAATAGCGTCTTAATGTTAAGGCAAAAGTAAGATTACTCGTAGCATTGGTTACCTAATATCCATAAAGCAAATGAAGAAGTAATCAAAATATCACAGTCCACAGGTAGAGTGAGAGTCAATAAACATTTTTAGGCATCCGCTATGTTCCAAGAACTGCACTAAATGTTAGGAACTACAAAGAAAAGCACAAGACAGTCCCTGCTCTCAAGGAGCTCACAATCGAAAGAGGAAAGACAACTAAAAAGAAGCTGAAAAGCAGAGGTTGGAGTGGTAAGAAGGTGCCCTGCACAATGGCAGGATGAAGTCCTGCAGCTGGAGTGAAAAATGATGTAGGAAGGTATGAATCACAGAGTTCAATTCATCTTGCAAAATGATGAGTTTCTAGAGGTCATGGTAACACATGAACTTATGTTACACTTTTCCATCAATATATAGTGTCTATAATGGAGATTAGCACACAAAGAAGCATGTCAGGTACACACATGATTGAAGAAAATCCATGTCTTGGTCCTTTCAGGAATAATCTTTACTACCTACCCAAAGTCACTTCTTTGTTTGATGATTCCCATCTGGGCTTCAACATTCTTCTTCTAGGCAAATCCATGACTCTTCTGTTCTCCAATAAAGTACGGTCAAGTTCTTTTAACTCAAAAGAACCCCTAAAAGGGTGCTTAAAAAGTATTACATTATTATGATAAAGGGGTTCCCTTAAGGTGGAGAACTGTAAAATTCCTCAGATTGATTCTCTGGGCAATGCAGACAAACTCAGTAAGCCCTTCACTCAACATTACTCTGTTTTATTCAGAGACCTTGTAGACTCTGCTAAAGCAGAGCTCATAGTGAAGTAGATTCAAAACCTATCTTTTTCTCTGCCTCTCCTTTCCAGCCCAGTGGAGGCACTAGAGAGCAACCAAGCATTTCTGAAACACATCACATCTCTCAAATTGTAGATAGCCCGGGAGGGCAATACTACAAACAACAGCAGAGTTTAACTCTTTCCTAATCATCTACTGACTTATAATTTCTTATTTATAGAATCATAAGCTCACAGAATCTTAGGGTTAGAAGGAACTTCAGAGGGTCATGTGGTCCAACCTCTAACTGGTGTATACATCTTATCTCCAGCATCTGCAACAGATGCTCATTCAGTTTCCACTGGATGGCTGTCAGCATACAGTATCCATAACCTCCAATTGCAATTCAATCCATTTTTTGCCAGTTCATTAAGAAATAATTATCAAGAATCTTTTCTTCTATGAAGTTAAACCTATCATTTTCCCCTAAAAAAAGCAAACGAATAAAATGTAAAAAACCCCCACCTTCCATTCATTGATCTCTTGATATTAATTCCTTTTCCACAAGACAATCCTGCAAACACTTGAGGACAATGATAATGTTTCTAAGCATTCAGTGATCATGTTCTAAGCATTCTCCTCCTTTATCCCCTTTTCTATCAACCGGAACTCATATGGCATGGAGGTTGCTTACCTCTACATCAGGTGTTCTAACCATTTTTGTCTGTCATGTACTCCTCTGACAATCTGTTGAAACCTATGGCTTCTTTATAAAAATAATTTTAAATGCATAAAGTAAAATATGCACAGTTATAAAGAAAATTAATTATATTGGAAGGTAATTACCAACATATATTTTTAAAAAACATAAGACCACAGTTAAGAATTTTTGTATCTAGATGGAATCTAAGTGGTGAATATCCTTCCTAAAATTTTCTTGAAGAACTGAACATAGGATTCTAGATATGTTCTGAGAAGAGCATACTATAGGACTATGACCTCCTTCTTTCTTTTTTTGCAGGGGGGAGAGCAGGGCAATTGGGGTTGAGTAACTTGCCCAAGGTCACATAGCTGGTAAGTGTGTCAAGTGTCTGAGGCCGGATTTGAAGTCAGGTCCATCCTGACTTCAGGGCCAGTGCTCTGCTCACTGAGCCAACCTAGCTGCCCTGACCTTCTTTCAAAGCATCGTATTGATATAAATGAATCCTAATATCACATTAGATTTTAGCCATCCCATCTTGCTCTTGACTCTTAATGAGTTTGTAGTCCACCAAAAATCTTAAATCCTTTCAATGTTGACTCCATTCTAGGCACATTTCTCCTGTATCCACATTGTACAGTTAATGTCTTAAAATCAAAGCATAAGAAGATGGCGGCGGGTAAGCAGGGACTAGAGTGAGCTCTGTACTGAGTCCCTCCAAAAACCTATAAAAAATGGCTCTGAACCAATTCTAGAATGGCAGAACCCACAGAACAGCAGAGGGAAGCAGGGCTCCAGCCCAGGACAGCCTGGATGGTCTCTGGGTGAGGTCTATTCCACACGGAGCTGGGAGCTGGGAGCTGGGAACGGAGTGGAGCAGAGCCCAGCCTGAGCGATGTGGAACAACCAAACTTGGAGTCGGGCGGATGGGGCCCCTAGCGCCCTGAATATGTGAGCTGCGGCAGTTACCAGACCCCTCGACCCACAAACACCAAAGACTGCGGAGAAGGTTAGTGGGAAAAGCTGTGGGAGTGGAAGGAGTTCGAGGTTTGGCTTCCAGCCCCGGGGGCAGTGGAGGTGGGGCAGCTACAGCTGTTGTTACTTCCGGCTCGAGGCCCACCTGGTGGGAGGAATTAAGTGGCAGATCAGAGCAGGAGTGCACAGCCTGCCGAAGATCTAAGCCCAGTCCGGGTTGGGGGTTGGGGAAGGAACAGTGCTGGTGTGGCAGAGCTGGCACCTCCCCCGCAAACGTGGAACATAGAACTCGTTAGTCTACAAGCAGTCATACCCCACTGAAAAACTCAAGGGTCAAGTTAGTTGGTTGGGAATATGGCCAGGCAGCGAAAGCACACCCAGATTCAGTCTCAGACTTTGGATTCTTTCTTTGGTGACAAAGAAGACCAAAACATACAGCCTAAAGAAGACAACAAAGTCATAGAGCCTACAACAAAAGCCTCCAAGAAAAACACGAACTGGCCCCAGGCCACAGAAGAACTCAAAAAGGAGTTGGAAAAGCAAGTTAGAGAAGTAGAGGAAAAATTGTGAAGAGAAATGAGAAGGATGCGAGAAAACCATGAAAAACAAGTCAATGACTTGCTAAAGGAGACCCAAAAAATACTGAAAAATACACTGAAGAAAACAACACCTTAAAAAACAGACTAACTCAAATGGCAAAAGAGCTCCAAAAAGTCAATGAGGAGAAGAATGCCTTGAAAGGCAGAATTAGCCAAATGGAAAAGGAGGTCCAAAAGACCACTGAAGAAAATACTACTTTAAAAATTAGATTGGAGCAAGTGGAAGCTAGTGACTTTATGAGAAATCAGGATATTATAAAACAGAACCAGAGGAATGAAAAAATGGAAGACAATGTGAAATATCTCCTTGGAAAAACCACTGACCTGGAAAATAGATCCAGGAGAGATAATTTAGAAATTATTGGACTACCTGAAAGCCGTGATCAAAAAAAGAGCCTAGATACCATCTTTCAAGAAATTATCAAGGAGAACTGCCCTGATATTCTAGAGCCACAGGGCAAAATAGAAATTGAAAGAATCCATCGATCGCCTCCTCAAATAGATCCCAAAAGGAAATCTCCTAGGAATATTGTTGCCAAATTCCAGAGCTCCCAGATCAAGGAGAAAATAGTGCAAGCAGCCAGAAAGAAACAATTTGAGTATTGTGGAAACCCAATCAGAATAACCCAAGATCTGGCAGCTTCTACATTAAGAGATCGAAGGGCTTGGAATGCGATATTCCGGAGGTCAATGGAGCTAGGATTAAAACCTAGAATCACCTACCCAGCAAAACTGAGTATCATGTTCCAAGGCAAAATATGGACTTTCAATAAAATAGAGGACTTTCAAGCTTTCTCAGTGAAAAGACCAGAACTGAATAGAAAATTTGACTTTTAAACACAAGAACTAAGAGAAGCATGAAAAGGTAATCAAGAAATGGAAATTGCAAGGGACTTACTAAAGTTGAACTGTTTTGTTTACATTCCTACATGGAAAGATGATGTGTATGATTCATGAGACCTCAGTATTAGGGTAGTTGAAGGGAATATGCATGTATATATGTTTATGTATATATATAAGTGAATGTGTATGTATGTATATATCTATGTGTATATGTATGTATGTGTATATATATATATATATATATATATATATACATATATATATATATGTAAAAGAGAGAGAGCAGACACAGGGTGAGTTGAAGATGAAGGGAAGATATCTAAAAGAAATAAAATGAAATTAAGTGATGAGAGAGCAACATACTGAGAGAGGGAGATAGGGAGAGATAGAATGGGGTGGATTATCTCGCATAAAGGTGGCAAGAGGAAGCAGTTCTGTGGGAGGAGGGGAGAGGGCAGGTGAGGGGGGAATGAGTGAACCTTGTTCTCATCAGATTTGGCCTGAGGAGGGAATACCATACATACTCAGTTGTGTATCTTACCCCACAGGAAAGAAGAGGGAGGAAGATAAAAAAAAATAAAAGGGGGGTGGATGATGGAGGGGAGGGAAGATGGGGGTGGAAGTAATCAAAACAAACACTTTGGAAGGGGGACAGGGTCAAGGGAGAAAATTCAGTAAAGCGGGATGGGTTGGGAGGGAGCCTTTCACAGCATGAGTACTGTGGAAGGGTTATACATAATGATACATGTGTGGCCTAGGTTGAATTGCTCGACTTCTTGGGGAGGGTGGGTGGGAAGGGAAGAGGGGAGAGAATTTGGAACTCAAAGTTTTAAAAACAGATGTTCAAAAACAAACAAAAAAAAGTTTTTGCATGCAACTAAAAAATAAGATACACAGGCAATGGGGCGTAGAAATTTATCTTGCCCTACAAGAAAGGAAGGGAAAAGGGGATGAGAGGGGAGGGGGGCGATAGAGGGGAGGGCTGACTGGGGAACAGGGCAACCAGAATATATGCCGTCTTGGAGTGGGGGGGAGGGTGGAAATGGGGAGAAAATTTGTAATTCAAACTGTTGTGAAAATCAATGCTGAAAACCAAATATGTTAAATAAATAAATTTAAATAAAAAAAAATCCAAGTGGAAAAAAAATCAAAGCATAAGAATATAAAATTAATGATTTTACAATTCTTCTAACAAAATTCAGCATGTCATTCTGACCTTTTGAGACATGGCCTTCCTGTGTCCATTGTCTGATTGTTAGCAACCTTTCCTGATTCATTACTCTACTTTCTATTTTATGTCATCTGCTACTTAACAAATATTTTACTATGCATTTATCCAAGTCCTTGGTTAAAAAAAGTTGAACAGATCCCAGCCAAGAAGTAAACCTTGTGATCTTCCACTGGAATTGTGCCCTAATCCATTCATTAACAATCTGTGGCCTATCTTTTATTTGTATACCGAAGTGCTCTCAGGTAGTCTACATCTCTTCACCCTGTCAACGATATTGTGAAATTTTGCTGAAGTTTAGATATACAGTCTATTGTATTTCCCTTATTTACTAGTCTTATAACTAGGTAAAAAAGGAAATGTGGTTAGTCTAATATGGTTAATTCTTAATAAACTCAAACTATCTCGGAGCAATTTTTTCCCCTAAGTGCTCATAAAACATACCTTTAATTATCTGCTCTGGAATTTTTCCAGAAATAAAAATCATGCCTGCTGTCCTATAGTTTATAGAATCTACCTCCTTTTTTGAAAATTTGGAATTTTCTTCCCTTTGGTCCTATCATACCTCTCCTCAATCTCTATTATTGTTGGAGAATTATCAACAGTGTCTTAACAATCACATCCATAAGTTTTTTTTTAATTTTACTTAACTATAATTCTGAGTCCTGAACCTGTTTAATGAAATCATTTAGAGAAGCTAAGGAGTCTTCTTACCATCTCTTCATTTATTATGGGTTTTTTATTTTTGAAAATTAAGGTAAACAGAGACAGTGGTCTAAGCATGATCAACTTATTAGTTAGGCTAACAGTAAGCAATAAATTGGGTCAATTATCTCTCTCAATGACCACGAACCCTGAGGTAAGAATTCCTGACCTTCCTTTTCTTTTTTGGAGTTAAGAGTGGGGTAGGTGGGCAAGATGATATGATAGTTACGGAGTAGACAGAATTATGGTTGTGGGGACAATGTGATTGGTTATATCAAGGAGAGCAAGCTAGCACCCATGTGGGGCTAGCAGGCCTCTCTGTCTTAAAGGAATGGTTGATTGATTTAAAGGATCAATCTGGATCCTGAGGCTACTGATAATGGACCAGGAATAACAGAATCCCTGGCTTCTAGGAGTTCATGAAAGCAAGAGTCGAGGATAAAAGACACTTATAAAAATATGCTAAAAAGTCAGAAAAATAAAAAATGCAAATAAATTGTTAATGTCAACTCCCTTCTTGTCATTAATCACCAAATTGCTTGGAGACAGATATCCTATAAATGGGATTTATGTGGTAAAGAAATTCATCAAAGTTTAGACTTTCACAGAAATCACAGATTCCATACTGGAGAAAAACCCTTGGAAAATATTAAGGCATTTGGTTTTATATCACAATACATGGCATATCCAAGAATTTACCCTTGCAAGAAACCTTATTTATTGTTCTATAAGAAATAATGGAAAGAATGGTTGACAGAGGTGATTACACTCAGTGTGCAGACTGAGACATAATGGAATCCACAATAGGGAGAAACTCCATGTTTGTAAAGAATGTGTAGATGGAAGAGCTCCGGATCAAACAAATGCTGGAAAGTCTCATAGGAGAGAGAATGGACAATTTTGATTACAAATATATAAAACATTTTGCAAATCAAAACCAATGAAGTTAAAATTAGAAAGGAAACACTTTCCTGGGGGAAAAAATCTTTGCAAAAAGTTTTTTCTGATAAATGCTTTATATTCAAGATAGAGAAGGAATTGATTCAAATTTGTATGAACAAGAACATTCTTCAGTAGATAAATGGTCAAAGGGTATTCTGAGCAATAAATTCAAGCTGGCAACAATCATGTGAAATGGGTTGGAGTCCTCTTTTTCCCCATTAAAGAAACAGCCATCGGATGTTTAGCTTGAATCTGAAAACCACATCCCCTAGATTAATAATATTTAAGGAAGTAAATAGATATAATTCTAGCCCAGTAACCACTGTCTTTGAGGTTTTTTTGGTCCCAACCAAATGAAGTAATATTTATAAAGCACTTAGCACGGTGCCCGATACATAGTAGTGCTATATAAATGTGTATTGGCTTCCTCCTCCATGCCTAAACTCTTGCTTCCTTTCCTGGCAGGAATTTAAAGTGTGCCTTGGAGAAGGGTGGGGGGAAAAAGGCTAAAAGTTTAAAAAAATAAATGTTTGTTCAACTGAATTTGCATCATATTTCTGTACAATTCCTGTGCCCTGGTCTGAGAGCATCAACTCCTTGAGGAGAAGGAACTTGAACAACTTGTCCAGTCTTTTTCTAATTCTCTGTTTCTGCATTTATACAGTGAGGAATTCGAACTAGTTATTATTTTAAAAAAAAAAAAGAACTAGTTTATTTTTAAGGTCATATAGCTCTAGATGTATATTCTTATGACTTTATGTCTTTCATCATGCAGCCACATTTATTCTCGGGATTTTAGATACATCCAGAGCCCAGAACCTTCAGGAGTGGGGTTCTTTGTATGATGGCCTATGTCTCAAACCATAGTGTTTTGCAGGTAGTAAGTGTTATGTTATTATTAATAAGTGTTTATATTATTAAATTGTATTAATAAGTGTTTATTAAATCATCACTGAACCTGAGTTTCAAACAAGCTTCATATAGAATTGAACATCTCTTTTCCAAAGGATTTTTTCCTGGCTGTCTAGGGACTGTTAGGCTACCTCACTTGTTCCCTGTTTTGCTCTCATGAAGCAAGGAAGCATATTATACAAAATTAATGAAAACTCTGTATTTGACCACATGATTTTCATCTATTCATGGTCTAAGGCTAATCATTCTTCTGCACTCTAGTAGATCCCCCAAATAAAAATACTGTCTAATGCAGTAGAGACTCAGCCCCCTGCCCCATGGTCACAATATACTATAAGGTGACAGGGGCTGTTCCATGACTCCATACTTAAAAGCATCACGTGGTTTTGTTAGTCTTCGCTAGAAGCCAGATACTAATTGATAACAACCATATCCTAGTTAGGTGAGGGGATTACTCAGCAAGGGAACTTCCTACCTAATTCTATATTTCTAGAATACTAATGAAATTTCATCAAGGAAATCTTATTTTTCCCTTTCTAGGAAATGTTGGAAGTTTACAAAAATGGATTTGAAATAACTTACATTTGAGTCCCCAAAAGAAATAAAAAATAAAAGAAATGACCAAGGTAGAGACTAGAAAACTTAAGCTGAGTTTCTGACTCAATCTTTCGATTTTGGATTAGATAATTTTGGAGGGCAATAATAAATAGATGTTTATGTTTATAAACTATGCAAATACATTTGGTGCTTAGCATAGTGCCTGACACATAGTAGGTGCTTAATAAATGTTTATTGATTGATTGATTCTGAATAACTACAGGTTAATTCTCTTATTTAATAGTCCATCAATTAATTAATTAATAGCCCATATTATTGCTGGGAGAAATAGGAACCAATACTAAATCATGTTCTTAAACCTATCTGAGAATAGGTTTAGAATACATAGAATACATCTTAACCCTAAATATCTGAGAATAGAAAACATAATTTCAGCCTTAGATGAGAACTTTCCAAGAGCCTAAACTTCTCAAGAGTCTGAACTCTTCTGAGATGATAGGCTACATCTCTGGTCTCAGTGAAATAGCAGCTAAGGCTTTGAAAAACTGCCAGTCCCCCTTGTGAGGATGTCCCTTCAATAAAGCCTGCTTGTTTGCATAATGTTGGCCACTGTGTCTCTTTACTAGTATTCTGTATCCTTCAAACCCATTTCAGAGCAGATGTTCGCTGTCCAATACAGAAATGATTTGCCATAAAAATTTATTCAAATATGCATGTGATATAGGAAAGGGAGAAAAGAAAGAAGTTATATGTGTACTGTACTGTTTTCGTTTACCCTGGGGATGAGATTAATTTAGAAACATGAACTGGTAGGGGATTAAATGGTTCTCAGAAACATGACTTGAATTCCTGTGTGGAAATACACATAGTTCATTGCAAAAGAACTACAGAGCTCAGGAAAAAATGATGAATTAGAAAAAAATGATATTGCTAACAGTCTGAGGAGAAACAGGGTAATGGTGCAAATGTAGAGGTTGCAATGTTAAAAATATTTTCAGCTTTGCCTACTAACATATAATTAATATTATGTATAAATATATATGTGTATATGTATGTATGTATTTAATGAGGAAAAATGAAGCCATGGATACCTTCCGTGGTTGAAGGTGGTGAAGAGTTAAGAAATTCTCCTTTGAGAAAGATGTTTTCTTCTCAGAGAATGTAAGTATCTTGAGAGCAGGGACTGCTCCATTTTTGTCTTTATAGCCCCAGTGCCTAGTATAATGCACAATCACAAATAAGGTTTAAAGTGCAAATAAACCAGTGACTAAAATTCACAGTAGAGTGTGTTGGAGAAAGAGAGGGCATGGGATCAGAGAAGGCAGATGGGAAGTATGAAAGCAGTGATTCCTTGAAGTGGATTGTTGATGGAAGAAAGATAGACAGCCTTTACCTTCTGTATAAATTTGAATCAGATTGGCCTTAAGAGAGACTATCTGGTTTTAGGAGACTGAGAAGAGTCTGGGTTGATCCTCTTGTCCGTTATGGACCGTTGCTTTGACTTGAGTGTTTCTTGAGTCCTTGAGGGTTCTGATAGTATAACAGGAAGTTACTCTATAAGCAAGGGCTTTCCTTGCTGTGGTAGAAACTGAACAGGACTCCTCTGCCAGCAAGTGAATCATTTTTTCCAACTCCCAATCTTGTTGGTTATTCCTTTCTTTGTTAACTTCCTGCATATCTGAGTATCAATATCTATTGGCCAAGGAGATAGATAAGGCATCCTGTAATAGTGAGGGATGACAGACATTCTGAATATTGTACTGGTACCAATGAGCTATTAAAAATATAATTGGGTCTGACAGGTTTACTACCTGAACCCTAGTCCCTAACCCTGACCACCTTGATCTTCAGGACCCTGGACTACTTCTTCTGGTGGGCCTTGTATGTATTTGGCTGAAAGTCTTGATATTTTGAGTTAATGTGGCAGTCTGGGTGGCCCTTTGGTTCCCCAGTGAGAACTCTGGGAGGAGCTTCATCAAAACTTCCTCTGAGAGGATTGGCTCCTCACTCAGGAAGAAACATCTCCTTAGTAGACACTCTCCCTTCCCTCACACCCCACCTTTGGAACTCTCTTCTCTTCTAAATGTAGCTTTCTTTGTTTCTCGGAGCCCTCCCCTCCCCTACTTATTTTGGTAGCTTCAAATACATAATCTACCAAGGGGAAGCTGAGCCTGGGCCTCAGATGTCAGTGGGCTTTTCTGCCTTTTTGTTTTTCTCCTGAGCACAGGTGCCTGAACAGATCCTCGGATATTTTAGGCAGGGCTGCTTTGGGTGCTCCCAGTTTCTTTGTCAGTGTCTGCTATATTATGGGAAGGAGGTGTCTTCTGTAGGTACTGCAGTGCTTCTTGGAAGAGAAATTGACCACCAAAATGTGGACCATCCAATCTCAGGTTTGCCTGGACACAGGTATTTTGCCATAAGAGATCTGTTCTGACAAATGTAGTGCCAAGATGAAGCTGAAATGCCCATTCTTCACTTTCACAAATTGTCTCCTGTTTTGATGTTTTAAGTCAGCAGTGGGGAACTTAGAGGGCCCTCTAGGTCCTCAAGTATGGCTCTTTGACTGAATCCAAAGTTCATGGAACAAATCCCTTTAATAAAAGAATTTGTTTTGTAAAACTTGGACTCAGTCAGAAGGCCACACCCAAGGACCTAAAAGGCCACACATGGCCTCAAGACTACAGGTTCCCCACCCCTGTTTTGAGTTATCAACTTCCTGGGAAAATATATCGTGGTTATGTCACTGCTTCATATTTAAATCTTTGTCAGGGTAGGCATGTAAATCGTCTGTGTTTTAAATCGTCTTTAGTATGGGGAAAATACATTGTATGTTTAAAATCTTTCCATTCCTCTTTTGGATGGATAAAATACATGAGACAAACCCAACATTTAAATAATTCTCCCCAGGTCTACAGAGTATATATGTATATATGGGGGTGGGGTGGTAGGGAGAGGTGTGGGAATGTGATAAAGACTCAGGGACAATAGGAAAGAGCCCAACCACTCTTTTCAGTCAGCATTACCAGAACTGAATGTACATGAACCCAGAGCTAGTGGCCTATGAGAGGAAGATCATGCCCCAGTTGCCCTAGGTTGAACAGCAGTGTTGTGTTGTTGTAAGAGAATCAGATGAAGGCCTTGATTGCTTTAGGTAACTTCTTTATGGAGAATTTATGGGAAAATATGAACAAAAATTACATAGGTAAGAAGGCATGTGTGAGTTCTGAACTTCATGGATGGAGAGAACTCACACCAGTGAAATACTCAATTAAAATATTGAATACACACACACACACAAGCACACACATATTTGTGTGTATTGTATACTCCTTCACTATGCTTATATTTTTAGTTTCCAATAAGCAAATCAGGTAACGATGAATATCTAACTTGGCCCTAGGAAATACTATGAAAGCACAAAATGTATGAAACAAAATGATTTTGCTTTCTTTTCTGTTACATAGTACAATCAGCCCCAAATCCTTATTTTTGGCGAGGTAAGGAATAGAGTTGGATTAATGAAAAATATATGTTCTTAGAACTCCAAAAGGAATACAAGTTAAATCTGGAACAAATGCAGAAGTTTTTAAACAAGCAATACAATGACAAAAGAAGTCAACTGAGAAAAGGACCCTAGAAGTTAAAATAGAAAGAAAAAGAAAAGGAAAGAAAAATTCAAAAAACCCTATACTCTTAGAATTCCAAAGTTCATAGTGAATAAAAAATCCTTACTTCATTTGTTTTATTCGATTTTATTTTTAAAACTAAAGCAAAGCAAATTTGTAAAGTTGGGAAGATACCTAGAATGGGAAACTGTTTCCATGCAGCATTTTCAATTTTAAAAAGTAAAACTCAAGACTAGATATGGCACCCTACGAAAAAAAATCAACAATAGTTACAATGTTTGGCTTTTCTTGGGGAAGTTATTATAGAAATACTGCATGAAAACCTGTTAGATTTGTAAGGTTAATCTCTGAGATTATAAACCTTAGTTTTCTAACATAATTGTCTAGAATTAATCCCGTAAGACTACTAGATCTATAACCAGTGCAGGGCAAGTGGGACTATGATCCAGGGTTTTGACATCTGGGGGGTTAGGATGGTTATCATGTTTCCTCCTTATATGAATGTCCTCTAGCTCATGTTGCTACACTGTTTTTCCTCTAGCTGCTCCTTAATCTGGTCCTAGACTCTCACCACTAGGATCCTATTGTCATGGAATACCTTTCTTAAGGCCACTCAGATGGGGAAAGGTACTATTGTTCCTCTATTTTCTCATTGAAAGCAAATTTAGTTGGAATGAGGATGATGATGATGGTGATAATGATGATGATGATGATGATGATGATGATGATGATGTGTGTGTGTGTGTGTGTGTGTGTGTGTGTGTGTGTGTGTGTACAGTGGACAACTCATCCTTAAAAGATAAGTGTATATCTCTTACCTCAGTATACAGGTTTCCCATTAGCTAGAGATTTTATATGTAGCTGCATTAGTCCGGATAATCCTTTTTCTAGGGATAGTGTACTTTTTAGATTCATAGCATGACACCCTCTCTTGGAACTTCAGTCTGGCTTTTGATTGATTTGGAAATCCTCCCATCCTCAAATTCTGACTCACCCAAATTTTCCCTTTTATTGTTCAGTCGTGTCCAACTCTTTGTGACCCCATTGGGGTTTTCTTGGCAAAGGTTCTGGAGTGGTTTTCCATTTCCTTCTCCAGCTCATTTTACAGATGAGAAAACTGAAGCAAACATGGATAAGTGACTCCAGGGTTGCATAGCTAGTAAGTGTTTGAGGCCAGATTTGAACTCAGGAAGATGAGTCTTCCTAACTCTATGTCAGGTGCTCTATCTCCATTGTGCCACCTAACTGCCCTAAATTTTCCCTAGTCACAAGAATTCCTAGTTAAAGATTTGAAAGCTATCTCTCTTGAGAAAAGTGCTTCAGGACCTCTTGATGGAGGTACTTGGATCCTTCTTTTGATAGTAAAAAGAGAACAAAAGGCTCTCTATAAATCAGGAAAGGAAAATAGGTCTTTTGGAAAGGAGAAGATGAAGTAGGCTGAAGCAGAGAGGACCCTGATTGCACATCTTGAGAAATTGAGCTAAAAAGGTTAGAGGGCCTAATAAAACAATTGACAAACACAAACCTAGTTGGATACATAGAAAATAGAATGGGCCATGACAATCCTAGAAGACTGTTTAATACAATGTCAAAAGCTACCAATAAAAGACACCAATTTACCCCTGTCTCTAGACACTGGAAAAGCTTTTGATAGTTAATTGGAAGCTTTTATTTTTGACATTGAAAAGCATGGGCTTGCCACAAGAATTCATTTCATGGATGGAAACATTATCTGATCACCCAAAGGCCGAAATTAAGGCTAATGTGTATAATTGGAGATCCTTTTTTCCTGACAAGGAGGCAGCCTCAAGGGCTGTCCTGGTTCTTCTCTATTATTTGGCTCATCAATAGAAACTTTGGCAGCCAAGATAAGGCAAAATGAAGGAGGGAAAATGGGGCACTTAAGCAATACAATTTCATTGCGTGTAGACAATGTGGCCCAATTGTGTGATGTATTGGACTTCTAAAATACACTCATTCTGTGGAGTCAAGTGCAAGGTGAATTCCCTCTTTCAATGGAGGGGCTTGATTTGGCTTTGTTGAAGAGGTTGTTTTTCTCATATGAGAAACTTCTTTACTTCCAAGATGGAATGTATTTTTCAGGTGGTATTTTCCATGTTCCAGAAGCAAGAATAAGCATACCTTCTAATTCCAGTTTTAGGAAAGCTGCTCCTTGACCCTGACAGCTGCACTGTGCCCTAAATCTTTTGAATAAGGTTAACCGATTTCCACAAAGTAGTTTGAGCAACTTTCTATGACTCTGGAACACTAGACCCTCCAGAGATGACAAAATTAGAGATAAAAGGGTCCTTGAGTACAACTTCCTCATTTTAAAATGAGGAAACTGAAGTAGAGGAGTTAAGGACCTTGCCCAGGGCCACACAGCTAGTAAATATCTGAGGCTGGCTTTGAATTCAGCTCTTTTTGACTCAAGGATTAGCTATCTATCTACTATGCCACCTAATGTACTGCTCTCTTTGTCATAATTTTGTTCCCTAAATGAAACTAGAAAGAAAACTCAGGGAAGTTTCTTAGGCCAATTCATTCTAGATACAATCAAGAATGAAAAGTGCTATGGGGTATAGAGATAGAAGATAGTGTAGATTGGGCATGATCTATGGGCAGGAGATGGCCCTGAGAGGTTTCCTCTGTCTTATGGCTAATGATCTGTCTTGGGATCTAATGACTGTCTTGTATTTGTGCCCATAGTGGCTAGAGCCATGATAAATAGGTGAAATAGTAATACTGCTAGTCTAGTTAGGGGAGACTGGCCATGATTGCTATAGTTTGCAGAAAGCTTGGGCTTGATGATAACTCTCTTCACTTAACTTCACTTAACTAGGCAGGAGGAGGCACAGTGGATAGAATGCTGGGTGTGGAGTTAGAAAGACATGAGTTCAAATATAGCCTCTGATACTTCCTAGCTGTGTGACCCTAGGCAAGTCACTTAGCCTCTGTTTTTCTCAGTTTCCTCAACTGTAAAGTGGAGATAATAGCACCTACCTCCTAGAGTTTTTGTGAAGATCAAATGAGATGAGATCAAATATAAAGTGCTTGGCCCATAGTAGGTGCATAAATGCTAGCTATAATTATTATTATTATCTAAAAAGGGAAGCCAAGTGAGGTCTGCCACTATAATTAGGCAGTATAAATGCAGCAGCTGGGGACCCTGGGCATATTCTTCCCATGTTCTATTTATGCGCTATCCTAATTGCCCTCCCTTTGGGAAAAATATCAGAAGAATGGTGATATCCCTTGTCCCTGAGGTACTAAGTGTATGTTTGTATTTATACTGTCTACTTCCTGAGAGCTGATATGGTTTGTACTCAAGAGGTGAGGCAGTTGTGACAAGACACAGCCAGTGTATGTAGATGCTAGGTCCCAGATCTCTGAGAAAGGAATAAGGGAAACACATAAAGTCACACAATGGAAATAAAATACAAAGATATCATGATTGCAGGGGTTCCCCCAGGGACTACCTGATGCAGGAGGTAGGGTGCTAGACTTGGAGTCAGGAAAGCCTGAGTTCAAATCCAGCCTGTGATACTTATTAGCTGTGTAACCCTGGGCAAGTCATGCAACTGCTCTCTGCCACAGTTTCCTTATCTATGTAATGGAGCTCTTACTTTCTAGGGATGTTGTGAGGATCCAAAGAAATGACAATGGTATAATTCTTTGTAAAAAAAGAACTCTATAAATGCTTGCTATTATTATGTAGTTGGCCTTACTCAGGTATGCTGACTGTGATGTTGGGTAGTTGTCTTGATGCTCCTGGAATAAGTGGTTGGTCTTTTCAATATGAACAGCATCTGGTTCATCTGATTCTGCATTTTATATCCTTCTTTCAATTGATTCTGGTGAGTAGTAATTGGATCCATATGACTGCACTTTGTTCTGCTTATATTTCTGCCTGATTAAGTAATCACTGTCTATCTCAACTCAAATATGGTAGTGTTTGTGTGGGAGAATATGGCTACTCTTACCTTCCTTCTTTTTTCCCCTTAATTATATGACACACTGACTCTGATTCCCATGCCTTTACACTGGCTGTCTCTCATGCCTAGGATGCTCTCTCTCCTCACTTCCACCCTTAGAATGTCTTCTTTAAGGCTCAACTTGAGCACCATCTTCTACATGAAACCTTACCTACTCCCCACACCCCCAATCTGCTTAGTGGCCCCCCTCCATTAGCTTATGTCTGTTTTGCATCTATTTTGTATATATCTACATGCTGTCTCCTTCTGCTCAGGGTCTATTTTCATTTTTGCCTGTGTATGCCTAGTGCTTCTTATAATTCTAAGCACATAGCAGGCATTTAATCGAGTGATGCTTGCTGATTGATTGAGCTCCATGTGGTTTTATTTACTGGAGCTGTGGAAAATTTTCAAGGGTAGGAAGTAGTCTGTCAATCAGTAAACATTGATTAAGCACCTGATGTGTGCTAGGCTCTGTGCTAAGCTCTGGGGTTGCAAAGAAAGGCAAAAGTCAGTCCTTGCTCTCAAAAGAGCTCGCAGTCTAATGGGGGAGATAACATGCAAATCACTACATATATATATGTATATATATATATATATATATATATCTGTCATCTATCTATCTATCTATATTTATATCTATATCTATATATCCTGTTTGTTGTAGTTGTTTCTCTTCACAGAGAAAAGCTTCCTGTAGAAGGTAGGATTTTAGTTGAGACTTGAAAAAAGGCACCGAAGCCAAAGATGGGGATGAGCATTCCAGGCATGGTGGACAGCCAAGTGGAAATGCCCAGAGTAGGGAGATGGAGTGTCCCGTGAGGGCAACAGCAAGGAGGCCAGTGTCACTGAATCCCAGAGTATGTGGTAGGAGGAGGAAGAGTAGGAACAAAAGGTATAAGAAACCTAGAAAAATACGGATAGTGGGGGCAGCTTACGAAGTGTTATGAAAGACAAACTGAGGATTTTTATATTTGATTATGAAGGTGATAGGGAGCTAGTAGAGTTTATTGAGTATGAGAGTGACATGGACAAATCTATACCTTAGGAAGATTACCTCATGCCTTTTTTGTGAAAGGTTCATGTTATCACATGGGTAATGAGGTGAATGAATTATTTTTTAGGATACAATGATTGCATAATGGGAGATAGTAGTATAGCATTTTTCATAAGTGGAGAAGGCATATGTCTACATATGTGTAGCTATGTGGCACAGCTGATAGAGTCCCTGGCCTATAGTTCAAATACAGCTTCAGATACTTGCTAGCTGTGTGATTCTGGACAAGTCTTTTAAACCCTGTTTGCCTCAGTTTCCTTTTGCTAAGACCCAAATGGGGTCATGAAGAGTCAGAGAACACTGAAAATGACTCAACAACAACAAAATATGCACATAGAATCACCAAACCTCAGAATTGGAAGGGATCTCAGACCAAGTCCAATCTATATCTGAACAAAAATCCTTTCTACAACACACTGAGAAGTGATCACCATGGTCACAGACTGTGATACTTAAATGTTTTCTTGAAAACTTCTAGTGAGAAGAAAGCTATCACCTTATTGGAGAGTCCACTCCACTTTCAAAACTCTAATTCTTAGAATGCTTTTCCCTAATTCAATTTCCTCTTTGCAACCTTTGCACATTAGTTTAACCTTTGAGGCAACGCAGAAAAAGTTGATATCCTCTTCCAAATGACAACTTCTCAAATATTTCAGTCAATCAATTAATCAAGCAGCAAGCATTTCTTAAGTGCCCACCATCTGACAGCACAGTTATAGGATCTGGGAATACATATACAAAAGTAAGATAGTTGTGGCCTTTAAAGAACTTACATATTGTGTGTATGTGAATGTGCATGTATGTGAATGTGTATGTGTCTGTGCACAATGGGCCAAGACATAACCAATGTTTTTATGTGTTATTCCTGATTGTCCTTGTTACAGGGGATGGTCCTATTTGGGTTGGGGGGAGTCATTGGGAATTTACAGTTATGTAAAAAAGAAAGGGGCATCAATAAGTCATTTAAAACGGGGGTGGGAAATTACTTAAGCATCATAATGTGAGAACAACTAAAAAAACTCTCATCTCCTGCATAGAAATCATATCTTAATCATCTCTGTATCCACCATAGTATCTAGCACCACTTTTTTGTACACAGTAGGTTTACAAAAAATTTGTTTAATGAGTGAATTAATGGATGCATGGTCTTTCTATATGACAGCAGAATCAGGAGATTTCTACAAGAAATAATTGATTGTTCTGTTCACACTGCCCTGTTTTTGGATGGCAGAAGAAATTACGATCAGGGCCGTTTCAGGAACCATTCTGCCAGAGTGTGAGTGGATTCAGGTTTGAAGTGCAAAATGGGCAGGTAATCCACAAAGCCATGAGGCAGATGTTCACTTTCCTCACAGGTGTCCAACCCTTCTCTTCAGCCAGTCCAATCCTGGTTTTGTAATTTTATAGTCTTTTCTATTTTCCAGAAAACATTTGACGATGTTGGCAATTATGAAAGTATATAATAAAATAGACTGCAGTATATGCACCTAATCCAACACAGTTTATTCCATAAGTACTGCGTGGAAGAGAATTGGGCCAGTAGCTTTAGTGAACACCACAACTCAGAACATTCTTCTGAGTGCCATGGCAAAGTGCAATGAAAACAGTCCACAAAGTCATTGTGCTTGAGGAGCTTCAAATCTGTAGTAGATGCAATATTCTACCTCTTTTTCCCCACTTCAAGTTGTATTTTTCCCTAAAAGCTATTGAAACTGTCCTGGAGATTTAATTGGCTCAGAGGACTAAGACTGGATTCATTGATGTAGCATCCGGGTCTTTTAGGTACAAAACTGCCAGGACATGAGGGGCTGGAATGGCTTCCCCAGACCTTTGCACATTAGCAGGATGACCAATCAAGGACAGATAACTAACACAGGAGAGCTATACTCAGTCTAATCAAGGTTATATCCTAGACGAGCAACCTTTGCTTGCTCTCAATGTCATGTTCCTTCTACGGCAAAGTGAACCACCTTTTGTTTACTGTTTGATAGGTAAGTGTCTCATTTTGTTCCAGTTTCTGACCTAACTACCAGGGTACTAACATGAATCAGGTCCAGCTCATGAGAAAATCTAATGAGAGGTTTCCAATAATTCTCACTTGATTTCTGGGATGTAATTAGGCCACATAATTTCTCTCAAGAAGAAACTTAGGTATCAATGGATTGGTAGCTGGTCTAAAGTAATCTACAGTTGACCCTCACTGAGGGACCCAGGACTTCCTGATATCTTAAACTCTTAAAGCTATCATCAAAGTAAGGGATGCCATGCAAGGATTGCTCAGGGAAAGAGAAACAAAATACAACATAAAGACACAAAGCCAGAGACTCATCTTGGCCAGGACATGTGCAAGTAATAGCCACTTGTGCTAGGGTTGAGAAGGGCTCTGGGATTTGAGCTCTACAGGAGCTGCTCACTAGAAGACCCAGAAAGAGTAAGTTACAGTTTCTAGTTCAGAAATGAGAGTGGAGGCTATCTTGTTTTTTAAACTGTTAGAGAACTCCCTATCCTCAGCAAACAAAAAGGGGTAGAACTGGCCCATTTGTCCATATCTCGAATTCCAGAAAGGCCTCTGGTCTTTTGGGGAGAATCAATTATCACTTTTTCAGTTGCCTCAGCTTGTGCCCTGTGCTAAAGAATCACAGCAAAGTCCATATAGCACAATGTCCAATGACCTCTCAAAGCCCTGTAAACAAATCTCAGATAGTTCTTTCAGAATGGTTGTTAGGCAAAACTAAAATTTTAAAGATCAGGCTGGCTTGTACTCTTTCATCATTGGGGCTCCTCATATGATTGCTTTCATGGTTGGCTATGTCTATGGGTCTGAAGACTGCTTGTCTAGCTGCATTGTCATTTAAAAACAAAACAAAAGCAAAACATTGAAAACCATACCATTTTTTCTTCATTCACATACATGCACACACTCCCACACACGTGCACGTGCATACACACACACATACACTGTAACACACATATCTCATAGTAAGTACAAAAAGACAAAAATCTAATTTTTCATTCCCAACTTCCTAGTCTCTCAAGCTTCTTGCTGTCTCCCTAGTGCCTCACAAGTCCCTTCCACTGCATTCTCTAGAATGCCTGCTCTATGATTAATGAACTTGCTGTCATCCTGCCTTTTCCTTTTCCACTTTTTCCATCTTTGGTTTTCATTGAGACCTGGTGCCCTCCTGATGACACCGCATACCTGCCTACTTTTTCTAGTACAGATTTCAATTTCACTGATAAACACCCCTCCCCCGCATTCCTCATCACCTCGTTTGCCATTTTTGGGAAGTCAGAATGCTTCTTGCTCCTCATTTCCACTTTCAGACTTTCTCTCTAATACTACTACTCTTTTCTCTGCAACCTCTCCTTCTTTGAGGCCTATTCTCTCCAAATTTATTATCTAATCCTTGCGGTCTTTATCCATCAACACTCCTTTTTCTCCCTTAGGACATTCTTCTTTCTTCCTCAATGATTTCAATACCTGGATCACAGTCTTCTACTCCATCCCAACTCCTGCCCTCATGACAAGAGACTTTAACATACGTTTGATGCTCCCTAAAATACTCTAATCTTCCATTTACTCATTCTGCTCAACTCCCATTATCTATTGGGACAAAAATATTTTTCAATCCTTGATATTCAATTCCTCTCAGCTTCACTGAAGATGAACTGAGTTCTAAAGCAATTTCTTAGTATACTATGGAGAAAGCTTAAATTACTAGCCCAGGAGTCCTGAGGCAACACATTTAGTGGGTCTAAAATACAATTTACTATAATTACCTTTAAGGTATAAATCTTAAGGATATAGAGCATATTTAAATTAGTTTTGTTATAATTAACAGACAGAAATAGTTTACTCACCAGTCCACCAGAAATTATGGGAGAAACTGGAGAAAACAGTCTTTGGCTGCCATTACCAGAAGCACCACCAGAAGCATGGTGGCCATTACGACTCATTTTTCTCTGCATCCTCCTTTCAAGGAACTCATTCAACCCCCAAAACTACCCACTATCACTAAGTATAATGGACTCACCCTGATTCATGCCAGTGTCTTTGTGGTATAGGTGCAAAACTGGAATGAAATTAGACAATTGTTATCCCTCTAACACTTAACAAAAGTGGGCTTTCTTAGCCATAGCAGAAAATATTCAGAGCAGGGAATGGATTTTATCCAGGATAAAGCATTGTTTCAGTTGAAAAGTTTCTTGGTGTCATTCATACATGTAGTTTATAGTCTGAAACCTCAGGGAGGGTCCCCTCTTATGTCCTGGATGTTTTATACCCAAGAGATTAAGAAATTACATCAATGACTTGAGTCTTAGTCTCCTGAATCAATTAAATCTTGAGGACAATTTCAATACCTTTAAAAGGAAAAACACCAGGTTACTGTGTTTGATGGTGGAAGGATGCATTTAAGGTATTTCTCCCATCACAATGAGGTACAGCCATTTCATTTCCTGCGGAAGTTGTACCCTCCCTGCAGTTTCCACCCCTTGCCATTCTCTAGGGGAAAAAATGTTGTAGAAAATTGGATTTATGCAGATCAAAGATCAGGTCACAAACAGGAAGTCAACAGAGGAGGTGGCTTATGGGTAATAAATTCCATTGAAGAGATGAGAGTTGATGGCCCTTAGAAGCTAGAGTATTAGAATCATGGGAATAAAGAGGTCTCAGAACCACTTTTTCCAGCCGAAGAGAGCTTAGGAGATTTGCAGAAGAGGTCTGTGACACTGGTGTGGGGAGGGGTCCAATACTCAGTGGAAGCAACAGTAGCAGTTCTTAGAGGAGGCTGAGACAGCAGCAGTCCAGAGTTGGATAAGGGTTCAGATAACTGATCATAAAACAAAATATTACAGAAGTCCCTTTGCCGGCATTGGGTGTAGGATTCTGTTGCATCACCCATAAGTAGTTCTGGATTGAAGTTCCAGATTGATAAAGAGCACTAGTGCTTGGGGTTGCAGAGGAGCAAGAGTCACAGTTTCAAAGCCAAGAGGAGTGCTACAACTTGCCAAATTAAAGGAGCAGGGGCCTTTTCTGGGTAAAGATCAGAGCACAGGCAAGAAGAGCAGTGATCACACCTCTTTGTGGATCATACCACCTTGGAAACACCAAACACTTTTAGACCACCCCCACCCATCCCAGAACTAGCTTTGAAAACAGTAGCACCAAAAACCTGAAACTTGAGTGCCAATCCCCCCGCCACACACACACACACCTCAGGACGAGAGCCTAACTTTGGAGTTCAAAGTCAAGAAATAGGCTGGAAAATGAACAAACAATAAAAAAAGAAACTGACCATAAAAAGCTACTATGGTGACAGGAAGATGAAGACACAAACTCAGAAAAAGACAATGTTGTCCAAATAGTTACAATCAAAGCCACAAAGAAAACTGTGAATTAAAAAGAAGCCCAACAAGAATACCTGGAAAGTGTAAAAAAGATTTTAAAAATCAAATAAGAAATATAGAGGAAAATTAGGGGGGAAAATGAGAGTAAAGCAGTGGGGGTCTTAGAATATGATATTCTGGAAGGTGAAGGGGCTAGAATTATAACCAAGAATAACCTACTCAACAAAACTGAGTGTAATCTTTCCTTTTTTATTGCTAAAATTTAAATACACAATGAGAAAAGAACAAGAAACATATTATAAACTTAAATTTCGAAACAAATACAAAATAAGAAAAAAGGATGTCATGTGCATAGCAGAATGTGAGAGGATTTGAAATATATGGCAATTGATATCCATTTCAAGAAAGCCTATATAGTAAATCCTATATGTTATGTTGGAAGCTCCATCTTTTCTATGTTTCCTTGTAAGTTTTCTTTTGTTCTCTTCTGTGCACTTTTTACTTTGTTTTTCTTCTGCTTCATCCCCCAACCCCCACCCAAGAAGGCTACAATTAAGTGTGGATATATTTAGATATAGATACACACACATGCACACACACACACATACTTATATACATACATACATATACACATATACTTTCCCTAACAAGTTCTAGTTCTGATCTTTGTTTTTATATTTGTGCATATCTCTTATTTCCTATCCCTCCCAACTCCTCTACTTTACTTCTACCTGCTACCTTGCCCTCCTATTACTTAACCTACCCCCCTCCAAGGATCCCTCCCTTATCTTCCCATTCCCATAAAGCTAAAGACCCTTCTAAACCCCACTTTGACCTATTGCCTCACCCTGCCCCTGAGAGATCTCTCTCTTATTCTCTCCCCCCTCCCTTTCCCTTTAATGTTTTAGTTATGGTGAATGGAGAAAAGACTTTTATACTGTTTTAGATGTATATGTAGCATTCCCTCTTGAACCTATTCCCCATGAAAGTAGGTTTCCAGAACTGACAGCCCTCCTTCCCCATCTAATTCCTCTGTGTCATTTCTTCCTCTCCCACCTCATTTGTATAAGATAATTACTCTTTTTAGCTGTTCCTAAATGGTTTTATTTTTAAAGTCATATCATACTCAGGTCTACCCCAATCTTTCTTACGAAATATGCAATTATTAATAACAATCTTAGACATACATTCTACATTTTACATACATAAAAGGTAAATATTCTGTCCTTATTGAGTCCCTTATAATTGGTCTTTGTTATGTATCTTGTATTTCTCTTGGCTTTTGTATGTCAAATCTTCTATTAAATTCAGATTCTTTTTTTAAACAAAGTCTTGAAAGTCTGACAGTTCATTAAATGTCTACATTTTCATTCAGGATTATGCTTAGCTTTACAAGGTATGGCATTTTTGTCCAGAACCCCAGTTCTTTTGCTCTTCAATATATAGTGTTCCAAGACCTGTGGTCTTTTAGCATCACTGCTGCTAGGTCCTGTGTGATTCTAATTGTGGTAACACCATATTACAATTGTTTTTTTTTCTTGTTGCTCACAATATTTTATCCCTGAGGTGGGAGTTTGGAATTTAACTATGATATTCCTGTGGGTTTTCCTCATAGGATCTCTTTCAGGTGATGACTGGTGGATTTTTTCTATTTCTACTTTCCACTTTTGTTCTAATACTTTGGGACAATTTTCTTAATTTCTTGTATTATTGTATCAAAATTCTTTTTATGATGATAGAGTTCAGGTGGTCAGATTATTCTTATGTTTTCTCTTCTTGATCTGTTTCCCAAATCAGTTGTTTTTCTTGAGATGTTTCACATTCTCTTCTATTTTTTCATTTTTATTTATTTAATATTTTAGTTTTCAGCACTGATTTCCACAAGATTTTGAATTACAAATATTCTCCCCATTTCTACCCCCCCACTCCAAGATGGCATATATTCTGATTGCCCCATTCCTCAGTCAGCGCTCCCTTATGTCACTCCCTCCCCACCTCCCCTTTTCCCTTACTTTCTTGTAGGGCAAGATAGATTTCTATGCCCCATTACCAGTTGCATGCAAGAACAACTTTTTTTTTGAACATCTGCTTTTAAAACATTGAGTTCCAAATTCTCTCCCCTCTTCCCTCCCCACCCAACCTCCCTAAGAAGGCAAGCAATTCAACATAGGTCACACATGTATCATTATGGAAAACCCTTCCACAGTACTCATGTTATGAAAGACCCTATATTTTGCTCCCTCCTATCTTGTCCCCCTTTATTCAATTTTCTCCCTTGCCCCTCTCCTTTTTCAGAAGTGTTTGCTTTTTATTACCTCCTCCCCCTATCTGCCCTCCCTTCTATCATGCCCCCTTTTTACCTCCTTCCTCCTTCTTGCCTGTGGAGTAAGATACCCAATTGAGTGTATGTTATTCCCTCTTCAAGTCAAATCCGGTGAGAGCAAGATTCACTCATTCCCCCTCAACTGCCCCCTCTTCCCTTCCAACAGAACTGCTTTTTCTTGCCACTTTTATGTGAGATAATTTACTCCATTCTATCTCTCCCTTTCTCCCTCTCTCAGTATATTCCTCTCTCATCCCTTAATTTGATATTATTTTTTAGGTATCATCCCTTCATATTCAACTCACCCTGTGCCCCCTGTATATGTGTGTGTGTGTATATATATATATATATATGTGTGTGTGTGTGTGTATGTATGTATGTATGTATATATAATATGTATATATGTATGTATATTCCCTTCAGCTACCCTAATACTGAGGTCTCATGAATTACACATATCATCTTTCCATGTAGGAATGTAAACAAAACAGTTCAACTTTAGTAAGCCCCTTATGATTTCTCTTTCTTGTTGACCTTTCCATGCTTCTATTGATTCTTGTGTTTGAAAGTCAAATTTTCTACTCAGCTCTGGTCTTTTCACTGAGAAAACTTGAAAGTCCTCTATTTTATTGAAAATCCATATTTTGCCTTGGAGCATGATACTCAGTTTTGCTGGGTAGGTGATTCTTGGTTTTAATCCTAGCTCCATTGACCTCTGGAATATCATATTCCAAGCCCTGCGATCCCTTAATGTAGAAGCTGCTACATCTTGTATTATCTTGGTTGTGTTTCCACAATACCCAAATTGTTTCTTTCTGGCTGCTTGCAGTATTTTCTCCTTGATCTGGCATCTCTGGAATTTGGCAACAATATTCCTGGGAGTTTTCTTTTTGGGATCTTTTTAGGAGGTAATCGGTGGATTCTTTCAATTTCTATTTTATCCTCTGGCTCTAGAATTTCAGGAGAGTTCTCCTTGATAATTTCTTGAAAGATGATATCTAGGCTCTTTTTTGATCATGGTTTTCAGGTAGTCCAATAATTTTTAAATTATCTCTCCTGGATCTATTTTCCAGGTCAGTGGTTTTTCCAAGGAGATATTTCACATTGTCTTCCATTTTTTCATTCATTTGGTTCTGTCTCATAATATCTTGATTTCTCATAAAGTCAGTAGCTTCCACTTGCTCCAATCTAATTTTTAAGGTAGTATTTTCTTCAGTGGTCTTTTGGACCTCCTTTTCCATTTGGCTAATTCTGCCTTTCAAGGCATTCTTCTCCTCATTGGCTTTTTGGAGCTCTTTTGCCATTTGAGTTAGTCTATTTTTTAAGGTGGTATTTTCTTCAGTATTTTTGAGTTTCCTTTAGCAAGTCATTGACTTGTTTTTCATGGTTTTCTTGCATCACTCTCATTTCTCTTCCCAATTTTTCCACTACTTCTCTAACTTGCTTTTCCAAATCCTTTTTGAGCTCTTCCATGGCCTTTGATCAATTCATATTTTTCTTGGAGGCTTTTGATGTAGGCTCTTTGACTTTGTTGACTTCTTCCGGTTGTATGGTTTTGTCTTCTTTGTTACCAAACAAAAATTCCAAAGTCTGTGTCTGAATCTGAGACCATTTTTGCTGCTTGTTCATGTTCCCAGCCAACTATTTGACCTTTGAGCTTTTTGTTGGGGTAAGAGTGCTTGTAGAGTAGAGAGTACTTTGTCCCAAACTTGAGGGGCTGTGGTGCTATTTTCAGAGCTACTTCTACACAGCAAGCTCTGCCATACCAGCACTACTCCTCACCCAAGAACTGCCAGCTGGGATTGTGGCCCAGATCCAGGCGGACACCTACAAAGTCCTTTCACTCTGTCGCAGCAGCTTTTCCCACTAACCTTCTCTGTTGTCTTTGGCTGTTGTGGGTTGAGAAGTCTGGTACCTACCACAGCTCACTGATTCAGGGTGCTACGCCTGTTCTGACCAGATTCCAGTCTGATTGGTCCTGGCATGGCCCACGCTGGGCTGTGCTCTGCTCCGTTCCCAGATCTGTGTGATATACCCTTCCCAGTGACCATCCAGGCTGTCCTGGGCTGGAGCCCTGCTTCCCTTTGCTATTTCCTGGGTTCTGCAGCTCTAGAGTTTGTTCAGAGCCATTTTTATAGGTGTTTGCAGGTACCTGGGCGGGGGAAGCTTAAGCAAATCCCTGCTTTCCAGCTGCTATCTTGGCTCTACCCCCTTATTTTTTCATTTTTTATATTTTGTTTTATTATTTCTTGATCTCTTATACCTTCACTGGCTTCCCCTTGCCAATCCTGGTTTTCACAGAGTCATTTTCTTCCTTAAGATTCTGGATCTCCTTTTCTAATTGGTTGACTTTGTTTTCATAATCTTCTTATTCTTGTTGGATTTTAAAAAAAGTTTTTCCTCAGTCTTTCTCATTTGATTTTTAAAGTCTTTTTAAAGTTCTTCTATAAATTATTTTTAGGCAAGTGACCATTTGACAATACTCTTTGGGGTAGGTAAGACTTTCTTTTCTTCAGTATTCTCCTCTGAAGATGAAACCCAGTCTTCCCTATTCTCATAGTAACTCTCTGTGGTTGGATTCTTTCTCCTCTGCCTTTATGTTTTTTAGCAATTTGTAATAGCTTAGTTTTTTGTAATTGTCTATAGTCCTGGGTAATGGAAGGCAGTGCCTCTGGCCTCAGATCCTCCTTCAGTTCTCCCCTATGGCCGGGAACCTAAACTGAGACATCCAGCCTCTTGTAAGTGCCCACAGATAGTAGAGTCCCTGCCCCACTGCTTTTGCACTCACTGGGTATGTGCTAGTTCCTTCTCTTACTACCCTGCCACCCCTACCTCTTTGCAGGACACCTGGGTCTGGTGTTCCTTGTCAGCAGAGGCTCCCAGGATCTTCCCCACCTCAGGTGCCCTACTCCCTCCCTGTCCCAGGGTAAAACTTCCTATGGCTGGGACCAAGGCAGCCTCCCAACCAAGCTAACCCCAGGGCTTGCAGTTTATTGTTTAAGTGGTCCCTAGCATGGAGGTATTTACTCTTCACAGGGACAAAACCTTGTCCTAGGATTTTTCTTCAGATCTTCTCCGATTGTCCCAGGAAGACCCCTGTTCTACTCCTACTCTTATTCATTTTCAGCACTCTCTACTTGCCCTGAGATGCATTTCATCTCAGACATTAGAATTTTCTGACCTATCTGTCATCTTCCCAGAATCCTCTCTGAATGTAATCTTTCAAGGGAAAAATGGATATTTAATGATATAGAAAATTTTCAAGCATTCCTAATGAAAAGACCAGAGCTGAATAGAACAATAGACATTCAAACACAAGACTCAAAAGAAGTGTAAAAAGGTAAGCATGAATGAGAAATCATAAAGGACTTAATAGGGTTAAACTGGTTATATTCCAATATGGGAAGATAAAACTTGTAACTTCTGAGAATTTTAACATTAATAGGGTAGTTTGATAGAATATATATAGAGTGCAAGGGTATGAGTTGACTATGATGGGGTGATCTAAAAAAATTAAAGGATGAGAAAGAGTGATGCACTAGGAGAAAGGAGAAGGGAGAGAAAGAATGGGGAAAATTATCTTACATAAAAGGAAGGAGCTTTTACAGTGGAGGGGAAAACAAGGAATAGCAGGCAATGCTTTAAGCACTCTCTAATTGGGATTGGTTGAAAGAGGGAATAACATACACACTCATTTGAGTATAGAAATCTATCTTAACCAATAGGGTAGTAGGAGGTAAAGGGGTGAAAGAGAAGGAGGGGGGTGAGAGAAGGGTGGGCAGAGTAAGGGAAGCAGTAGTCAGAAGCAAAACAGACTTTTGAGGGGGAGCAGTTTAAAAAGAGAGGGAGAAGAATAAATGGGAAAAAAGGATGGAGGGAAATACAGAGTTAGTCTTCATAACTGTGAATGTGAATGGGATGAGCTCACCTATAAATCAGAAGTGGGCAGCTGAATGGATGAGAAACCAGAATCCAGCAATATGTTGTTTACAAGAAAGACATTTGGGGAGGCAGAGCCAAGATAGTGGAGTAAAGAGACTCAACTAAGCTCTCCCATAAACTCCTCCTAATACCTTTAAATAATGACTCTAAACAAATTCTAGAGTAGCAGAACATGCAGAAAAACCAGAATGAAACTATTTTCCAGCCCAAGACAACTTATAACATCAGTTGGAAAGGTCTATTGCACCAGGGTGAGAGAGGAGCAAAGGCCAGTGCAGACTGAGCCCCAGCAAACCAGGAGCAGGCCTTGGGGCAACTGAATCAGTGGCAGCAGTGGCATTTTCTAGACCTCTCAGCCCACAGATAGTAAGGGGTTCAGACAACCTGTCAGAAAGACATTTATAGGAGTCCCTTTGCTGGCACTAGGGGCAGTACTCTCTTACCTGTACTTGGATCTGGGTAACAATCTTGGGTCTTAGTCCCAGTGCAAGGAGGAACACTAGCACACCAGAGCTTTCTACATGGGAAAATGATATTTATAACTCCTAAAGATGTTCTCATTATTAGGGCAGTTAAAAGGAATATACATGGACAGAAAGCAGAAGTGTGAGTTGAATGTGATGGTATGACTATATCAAAATAATTAAGGGATGAGAAAGAAGATTGCACTGGGAGAAGGGGAAAGGGGGAGGTAGAATGGGACAAATTATCTGACATAAAAGAAGCCTGAAAGAGATTTTACAGTGGAAGGGAAAATAGAGTAGGTGGGGAGGGGAGCACATGAACCTTACTGTCATCAGAACTGGCTCAAAGAGGGAATAATATACACACTCTTTTGGGTGGAGAAATCTATCTTACCATAAAGGAAGGTAGGAAAGTAAGGAGATGAGAGAAGAGGGGGAACCTGATAGAAGAGAGTGCAGTTTTGGGGAGGTAAAAGTCAGAAGCAAAACCCTTTCAAGAACTGACAGAGAAAAAAATGAGAGAGTAGGATAAATGGGGAAAATTGGATGTATTTACATAGGAAATACATTATTATGTATATAGTTGATCATCATTACTTTGAAAAAAATTTACAGTGAGTTTCTCTGATAGAGATTTCATTTCTCAAACATATAGGAAACTGAGGCAAATTTATTAAAATAAGAGCTGTTCCTCAATTGAGAAATGGTCAAAGGATATGAGCAGGCAGTTTTCAAAGCAATCAAAGCTATCTATAGTTATATGAAAATGCTCTAAGTCACTATTAATGCAAATTAAAACAACTCTGAGCTACTACTTCACATCTGTTATATTGGCTCATATGACAGAAAAGGAAAATGTCAAATGTTGAAGGGGATGTAGAAAAATTAAAACACTAACTGGTGAAGTTGTATACTGATTCAACCATTATGGAGAGCAATGTGGAACTATGCCCACAGGGCTATAAAACCATGCACTCTGTTTAACCAAACAATACCACTATTAGTTCTGTATCCCAAAGAGATAAAAAAAAATGAAAAGGAAAAGAACCTATGTAAACAGAAATATTTATAACAGCTCCTTTAAGCTGGCAAAGAATTGGAAATTGAGAGGATGTCCAACAATTGGGGAATAGCTAGACAAGTTGTTGCTTGTTGCAGACTGTGATGGAACTGAGTAGAACCAGGAGTACATTGTACACAGACAGTAGCAGCAATATTGTATAATGCTCTGCTATGAAAAACTTAGCTTATTCTTTTTTTTTTATAAATTTCTTTATTTATTTTTAGTTTACCACACATGGTTCTACATACTTTTGAGTTCCAGTTTTTCTCCCCTCCCTCCCCCCTCCCTCCCCAAGACGGCAGGAAGTCTCATATAACTGTCATGTATAACTTCGCATTGAATTAATTTATGCACTAGTCAAGTCGTGGAGAAGAATTTTGACCAATGGAATGAATCATGAGAAAGAAGAAACAGAACAAAAAAAAAAACAAAACCCAAAAACAAAAACAAAAGAGAAGCAGAAAAGGCGAGCATGTAGTGTGCCTCAGTCTGTATTCAAACTTCGCAGTTTTTTGTCTCGATGAAGATAGCATTCTCCATCGTGAGTCCCCTGGAGTTGTCCTTGCCCCTTAGGTTGCTGAGAAAAGTGCAGTATGTCAGGGTTAGTCCTCATGTAATCCATATATCTGTGGCTGTGCACAACGTTCTCCTGGCTCTGCTCCACTCACTCAGCATTATGTCATGTAGGTTTTTCCAGGTTGTTATGAAGTCTGCATCATCCCCATTTCTTATGGCACAATAGTATTCCATCACCTTCATATACCACAGCTTGTTCAGCCATTCCCCAATTGATGGGCATCCCTTTGATATCCAATTCTTGGCTACCACAAAAAGAGCTTCTATAAATATTTTTGTACATATGGGTCCTTTTCCCGCTTAGCTTATTCTTAGCCATACAATGATCCAAGACAATTCTGTAGACCTTAGGATGAAAGGTACTATCAGAGAAAGAACTAGTGGAGCCTAATGCAGATCAACTTTTCCTTTACCTTTCTTTAGTTTTTCTTATTTTTTTCTGTTTTCTTTCACAGAATGACTTACATGGAAATATGCTTTGCAGGACTACACGTATGAAACCTATGTCAAATTGTTTACCTTCTCAAAGGGGGAGTGGGGAGAGAAGGGAGAGAGAGAATTAGGAACTCAAAATTTGAAAAAATGAATGTTAAAATCGTTTTTATGTGTAACTGGGAAAAAATAAAATATTAAATAAGATTAAAAAAAAGAAACACACTTGAAACAGAAAGACACATACACAGAGTAAAATTAAGGGCCTGGAGCAGAATCTATTATACTTCAGCTGAGGAGAAAAAGACAGGGGCAGCACTCAGACAAAACAAAAGCAAAAATAGTCTTAATTAAAAGAGATGAGTAGGGAAACTACATTTTGCTAAAAGGAACAATAGACAATGAAGTGATACCAGTATTAGACATATGTGTGCCAAATGTATAGCATCTAAAGTCTTAAAGGAAAAGTTAAATGAGTTACTAAAGGGAATGGGCAGTAAAACTACTAGTGGGGGACTTCGATTTTCCCCTCTAAGAAGTAGATAAATCTGAGTTCCACTCTTCCACCTGCTACTGGGGCCTTGCCTTTTCCCCTTTCCTCTGCACTTTCCTGACCCTACATCCCTCCTCTCCCTCTTCTTTTCCCCCAACCCTTCCCTGGACCCCAGGCTTCTCTTTAGGATACCTCCCCCAAGCTGAGGCCCTCAGTCTTCCCTGCTCCCTGTCTCCCCCACCCCCTGACCTTGCCCTTCACTTAAGACTCTGGCCCCTCAGCCACTCATAATAAGGCCCTTCAGGGACTCCTGATATGTGTGCCCTCAGGCTGCTGGGCCTCACTGCCCTCCTTCCCCTCCCTTGCAGCCCTCCCCTCTGTGTCCTCTCAGGCTTCACAGTCTTTCGAGATGACTCTGGGTGTGGGGCCGGAGTTTGAGTTCCCCTACTGGGGGAAACCAAGGAGTTTTACCAGAAAGAAGTAAGACCCCAAGGATGTCATTGGCAGGAGCATAAGTTCTGTGATCAGGTGCTGTGTTCACCGTGCTGCTGGCCAGGAGTTTGCAGTGAAGATCATGGAGGTTACCGCTGAAAGGCTGAGTCAGAGCAACTGGAGGAGGTGCGAGAAGTAACTGGAAGAGAAACCCAGATCCTGCTCCAGGTTGCTGGCCACCCCCACATCATCACCTTCATAGATTCCCACAAGTCTTCTAGCTTCCTGTTCTTGGTGTTTGATCTGAGATGGAAAGGAGAGCTGTTTGACTACCTCACAATGAAGGCTGCTTTCACAGAGAAGGAGGCCAGGTCTGTCACATTGAACCACAGGTCTCTGCTTGAGGCTGTGAACTTTCTTCATGCCAACAATTGTGCACTGTGACCTGAAGCCTGAGAATATTCTCCTAGATGCCAATTTGCAGATTCCATTTTTCTTGCCACTTGGAACCTGGTGAGAAACTTCCAGAATTGTGTCGGACCCCAGGATACTTAGCCCCAGAGGTTCTGAAGTGGTCCATGGAAGAAAACCCATCCTGGTATGGCAAGGAAGTTGACCTCTGGGCCTGTGGAGTGATACTGTTCCTACTCCTGGCTGGCTCTCCCCCATCCTGATGCTAAGAATGATCATGGAGGGCCAATAGCAGTTCAGGTGACCAGAATGGGGTGATCGATCAGCAACAGTCAAAGACCTGATCTCAAGGCTGCTCCAGGTGGATGCTGAGCAAAGATTTACTGCAGAACAGGCCCTGCAGTGTCCATTATTCCAGTGCCATGAGGGTAGCCCGCCCTGGAGCCTTTCTCTCCTCCAGTGATTCAGGGTAGCAGTATAGACAGTGTTGGCTGCAACCCGCTAGCCCTGCACTCACCTATTAAGGCCCATGAGTAGACAGTTCTATTAGGAGACCTACATGGGCTTTGACCAGTGAGGCAACTCATTGACAGTTGTGCCTTCTGCCTCTATGGATACTGGGTAAGGAAGGGTGAGCAACAGAACAGGGCTGCCCTCTTCCAACACTGGCCTCCTGGCCCATACCTGGGCTGCAATCCAGAAGAAGAGGGAGATCCAAACAACACTGATGATGAATTTATTGTTGCATAGTTAAGACCTCCATCCTGGGGTCCCCAGAAGTCTGCTTCCCAGCCCAAGAGCCTTGGAAAGTCCCAGTTTCCTAATCTGAGGGCTTCAATCAACCTGGTCACCTTGGACTCTGGCCAAAGGCATTCTTCCCTTCTCTTGTGCTCTCTGATGATGATGCTACTGTAAAGTGGACCACCTCTATGTTGCTGCTCAGAACTACAGGACTTGAATGGAAGGAAAAGGGACCAGCTGAGAATGTTATTCACATCTTTGCTGTTGCTGTCCATTTTTTCATAAGAAATAAATCATCCTGTACACTGGGGAAAAAAAAGAATTAGACAAATCTAACAATCAAACAAGTAAGAAAGAAGTTAAGGAGATCAATAGAACTTTTTAAAAGTTAGATATGATAGAACTCATGAGAAAATTGAATGGGAGTAGAAAGGAGTATAATTTTTTTCTCCGTTATATATGGCACTTACACAAAACTGACCATAAGAACCTTAAAGGCTCATGCAGAAAAGCAGAAATAGCAAATGCACCTTTTCTAGACCGTAATGCAATAAAAAACTACATTTAATAAAAGGCCATCGAAATGGAGACTAAAAATTAATTGGAAACTAAATAATTTAATCCTGAAGAATCAGTGGGCCAAAGAACAAATTATAGAAACAACCAAAAATATCATTAAAGAGAATGAGAACAAGGAGACAACATATCAACATTGAGGGATGCAGCCAAAGCAGTACTTAGGGTAAATTTTGCATCCTAAACACTTACTTCAATAAAATAGAGAAAGAGCAGATCAGTGAACTAGACATATAGTTAATAAAAACAAGAAAAAAACAAATTAAATATTCCCAACACCCAAATAGAAATCCTGAAAATCAAAGAAGAAATCATTAAAACTGATAACAAGAAATCTTTAGGTCATATCTAAATAATTAGAAAAATATCAGTTGCTCATGGGTGGGCTGAGCTAATACAATAAAGACAATTCTACCTAAATTAATTTAATTATTCAGTGCCATACCCAATCAAACTACCATAAATTATTTTATAGAGCTAGAAAAAATAATAACAAAATTCATGTGGAAGAACAAAAGGTCCAGGATATCAAAGGAAATGAAATGCAAGGCAAGGTGGCTTAACTGTACCAGATCTTAAACTGTATTACAAAGCAGCAATCATGGAAACTACTTGTACTGGCTAAAAAATAAACTGGTGGATCAGTGGAATAGGTTAGGTACACAAGACACAATAGTCAATGACTATAGTAATCTGTTTGATAAATCCAAAGACTCCAGCTTCTGGGATAAGAACTCACTATTTGACAAAAACTGCTGGGAAAAATGGAAAATAGTATGGCAGAAACTAGGTATAGACCAACATCTTACACTGTATACCAAGATGAAGTCAAAATGGGTATATGATTTAGACATAAAGGCTGATACTGTAAGCAAACCAGGAGATCAAGGAATAGTTTATCTGTCAGATCTATGGAGAAGAGAAGAATTTATGACCAAACAAGAGATAGAGAACATTCTGAAATGCAAAATGGATAATTTAGATTACATTAACTTAAAAAGTTTTTGCACAAACAAGGCCAATGCAACCAAAATGAGAAGGGAAACAGAAAGCTGGGAAACAATTTTTGTATCCAGTGTCCCTCATTTCTAAAATGTATGAAGAACTGAGTCAAATTTATAAGAAAACAAGTCACTTCCCCATTGATAAATGGTTAAATGATATGAATAGGCAGTTTTCAGATGAAGCAATTAATGTTCTAAGTCACTATTGATTAGAGAAATACAAATTAAAACAGCTCTGAGGTACCACATCACAGCTGTCAGATTGGCTAACATGACAAAATGATAAATATTGGAGAAGATATAGGAATATTGGAACACTAATGCATTGTTAGTGGAGTTGTGAACTGATCCAACCATTCTGGAGAGCAATTTAAAACTATGCCCTAAAGGCTACCTGTGCATACCTTTGATCCAGCAATAACACCAGCAGGTTTATATCAAAAAGAGATCATAAAAAGGGGAAAAAGATGCACATGAACAAAAATATTTATAGTAGCTCTTTTTGTGGTGGCCAAGAATTGAAAATTGAGATGAAGCCTATCAATTGGGGAATGAACAAGTTTGGTATATGAATGTAATGGAATACTTGTTCCATAAGAAATGATGAACAGGCAGATTTCAGAAAAACCTGGAAAGACTTATATGAACTGATGCTGAGTGAAGTGAGCAGAAACAGGAAAACATTGTGCATAGTAATAGCAACATTATACATGACCAACTTTGATAGACTTAACTCTTCTCAGCAATGCAATGATCTAAGACCATTCCAAAAGACTCATGATGGGGAATGCTAACCACATCCAGACAAAGAACTATGGAGTCTGAAAGCAGATCAAAGCACAATATTTTTTCTTTTTTTGTTTTTTTATTTCTCATGGTTTGTCCCTTTTGTTCTGATTTTTCTTTCACAACATGATTAATGTGGAAATATGTTTAATGTGATTGTGCATATATAGCCTGTATCAGATTGCATGTTATCTTGGGGTGTGGATAGGAGAAGTAGGAGGGGGAAAAATTTAGAACTGAAAATCTTATAAAAGTGAATGTTGAAAACTAAAAATAAATAAATAAAACTTAAAAAAAATTTAGACTTAATAAAACTAAGAGAGATTTATGAAAAAAGCAATAAAATATATAAAACATTGGTTAATTTGATTTTTTAAAAAGATGAAAACCAAATTACCAGCATTGAAGATGAAAAGGGTAAATGTGCCACCAATGAAGATGAAATTAAAGCAGTTATTAAGAGCTATTTTGCCCAGTTATATGCCAATAAACCTGACAATCTAAATGAAATGGATGAATATTTACAAAAATATAAATTGCCCAAGTTAACAGAAGAGGAAATATAATATTTAAATAACTGTATCTTGGAAAAAGAAACTGAACAAGCTACAAATGAGCACCTCAAGAAAAAAAATCTCCAGGATGGTTTGGATTCTTAAGTGAATTCTAACAAGCAGCTAAAGAATAATTAATAATTAATTCCAATACTATGTAACCTATATGGAATAATATGCAAAGGAGTCCTAACGAATTCCTCTTATGACACAAATACGGTGCTGATAGTTAAACCAGGAAAAGCAAAAACAGAGAAAGAAAACTATAGATGAATTTCTCTAATGAATATTAATGAAAAAATTTAAATAAAATAGTGGTAATAAGATTGCAGTAATATACCACAAAGATCATACATACGTGGGATTTATGACCTACATGGGATTTATACCAGGAATATAGGGCTGGTTCACTATTGGGAAAACAATCATCATAATTGGCTATATCAGTAACAAAAACAACAAAAATCATATGGTTATCTCAATAGATGCAGAAAAACCTTTTGACAAAATACAATACTCTGCTATTAAAACACTGGAAAGTATAGGAATAAATTGAGCTTTATATAAAATAATTAATAGTATCTACCTAAAACCATCAGCAGTCATCAGTAATGAGAATAAGCTAGAAGCTTTCCCTATAAGATCAGAAGTGAAAAAAGATTTCCTTTATTACCTCTATTATACAATATTGTGCTGGAAATATTAGCTATAGCAATAAGGGAAGAAAAAGTAATTGTAAGAGTTAGAATAGGCAATGAGGAAACAAAACTATAGCTCTTTGCAGATGATTTGGTTGTATACTTAGAACATCGTAGAGAGCTAAAAAGCTAGTTGAAAAAATTTTAGCAAAGTTGCAAGATATAAAATAAACCCACATAAATCATTAGTATTTCTACTTATTACCAACAAAGTCCAGCAGAAAGAGATAGAAAAAGAAATTCTACTTAAAATAACTATAGGCAATATAAAATACTTGGGAGACTACCTGCCAAAACAAACCCGGGAGCTATATAAACATAATTACAAAATGTTTTTCATACAAAGAAAGACAGATCTAAACAACTGGAGAAATATTAATTGCTCATGGGTAGGCCAAGCCAATATAATAAAAAAATTATAATTTTACCTAAATTAATTTACTTAGTGCCATACCTAACAAAAATCATTTCATAGAAGTAGAAAAAATAATAACACAATTAATCTAGAAGGACAAGTGTCATGAATATGAAGGGAATCTGAACAAAAAATGTGAAGGAATGCGGCCCATAGTCTTTATTGAAGATATCCTTTGATTTAGAATGAGGCTATTGGAATTTGTAATGAAATAACTATTAAAGCGCTGTAGGAGTAGGAGCATGTGAACCGCTAGATAACTATTTCAAGGTCCTAATGCTCAAGAGCTGGCACCATCTCCTGAGAAGAAGAAACAATTTTAAGAGGGCATCTATAGAAAGAAAACAAAGACCACAAAACATAACTGAGGACAGTCTCAACAAAAGAAACAAAAACAAAACATCAAAACAGCATGCAAAACAGAAGAAAGCAACCAGGAAGTAAAGTCATGGTGCTGACTGTTGGGGAAGAGCAAATACTTTCTTGGATCCCTTTTGAAGCCCCACCTAGGTCAGAGTTATGAGTGTGGGGACCGTTAGGGTAAAAGAGGGCATGACTTTCTTGAATATATATTGTCTCAGGAGTGAGTCATTTTAAAGTTCTTTGCTACATAAATAAAACTTCAATTTGTGATGCTTTAAGGTTTATGAAGCACTTAAGGTATATATCTCAACTGATTTTCACAGTCTTGTAAGGTTGGTGGTATTATTATTTCATTTTATCAATGAGGAAACTGAGGCTAAGAAAAATAAGTGACCTGTCTACGATAACAGTGTCTGAGGCAAAATTTGAACTCAGGTCTTCCTGACTCCAAGCCCCATATTTTATCCAATTCACCACCTAACTAACTTTAAGAGATCAGCAGAAGTATTTAAGGTAAGAAATATTGATTAGAAGATGGGATGAAATACTTGGAAGTTATGAATAAATAGGTTAATGCAATTCAAGTGTTATAAAGAAGGTCATATTTTTCATGGTGGGTTTTGAGTAAAACTGCTTTCTCCATGAATGCTAAGATTTTAAACCTCTGCCTTTGAATTCATAGTCTGGTTACCTCCTGTGGGGGATCAAGTTGCTTCTTAAGGGCTTGAGTGTTACCCAACTCAGATGTCTCTGTGGTTTGGAAACTGGAAATCTCTCTCTCTGTCTCTGCCTCTGTCTCTGTTTCTTCTCCCCTTCTCTCTCTCTCTCCTTCCACATGTGTATATGTATATGTATATGTATATGTATATGTATATGTATATGTATATGTATATGTATATGTATATGTATATGTATATGTATATGATGTATATGTATGAGTGTGTGTTTAGATAGATACGGATTAGATACAGAATTAGACATAGATCCAGCATTCTATCTCTTGATCTTCACTCTGTTGAAGACTTTAGAACTTAAGGTTACTTGTTGTTTAGTCATTTTTCAGTCATGTTTGACTCTGTGACCCCTTTTGAGGTTTTCTTGGCAAAGATACTGGAGTGGTTTGCTATTTCCTCCTCTAGCTCATTTTACAGATATGGAAACTGAGGCAAACAAGATTGAATGACTTGCTTAGGGTCGCATGGCTAATAAGTATCTGAGGTTGAATTTGAACCCAGGTCTTCCTGACCCCAGACCCAGAATTCTATTCACTGTACCACCTGGCACTGTCCACACTGTACTGTCATGCAAAGGCATGTTTTTGGTCTGTGGAAGGTATCTTTAAGCTGCTCATGTAGGTCCCTATGCTCAACACTATCTAGTGATAGAGATACATAAAGTGTGTGTTAGCATATTTGTCTGATAGTGTTTTCTGCTGTAGGTTTTTTCTTGACATTTTTGTCTATTGGGAGACTGAAGGTTACTTTAATGTAGCAACATTGTAATTTGGTTTAGTTGAGTGTTATCACCTATCAACAAAAGCCAGGGGAATGCTCAATGTGTTTTGACAGCTTATGCTTGGAGCACTTGGGACTTTTATTAGTGAGGGAAGTAGACCATGATCCCGAGTTGTGTGTCTGTTGTCTTGCCAATTAAACCTGCCTGGCTGGGTATACAACTGGATTCTCCCCAAGTTGGGACATAGGGAAAGCTGTCACAATGTTCTTTCTACAGTTTCTCTTACTCCCCTCATGGCCCATTTATTTCCTATCATGTAACACAAAATATATTTCCAATTTCCATATTCTCTTCTGTATCTCGTGAAAGGAGAAGATGGTTTAAATAGAGCAAGGATCTTTGAATAATTCACAATTGCAAGTATTCACCTGGGTCAACCTCCCACCCCCACCCCACCACCCACGCAGATAGTGCGGTATGGTGGAGAGGTCCTTAAGAGTAAGAAGACCTGGGTTGTAGTCCTGGTCTCAAGCCTGCACTAGACATATCTCAGTTTCCTCAACTATAAATAGAGGGGATTGGAGTAGATGACCTCAAAGATACCTTCTAGCTCTCAGGTTCTAGTCTTTCTTCATTCCTGAACAAAAAAAAATAGCTCTCAAATAAAAGTTTTTGTGGAAATATTGGGAGCACTTGTAGTTGAACCTGAAGACGGCATATACATTGGCGGCCTTTCATCACTCCTCCATTCCATGCCTGTTTGCTCTTTAGCCAAGACAAAAGTTACAGGAAGGTAGTGGAAAGCTGCCAAACTTAGGGCATAACTGTAGGAGGGAAAAGATCAGAGCTGGCAGCTATTAAAGCTAAACTGTGTTGGCTTCCGTCTTCTCCTACAGCTCTGGTTAGAGTAAAGCAGCTCAGGGAGTTGATGAGGAGGCAGCATCAAGGAAGGAATGTTTAAACTTTTACGACGTTTTCACCCATTTCTACAGTGAAGCTCCTTTATTGTTTAAGTATTAAGGAAGTTCAGGGGCTTTTGTAGAATATTTTTGAGATCTGGAATGCAAGGTAAAGATGAACTCTTTTGAAGTTTGGAGAAGTCATAGGATTTAGAGCTGGAAAGGACCCAAGGGGTCTTCTAGTCCAATCCCTAGTTTCACATTTGAGGACACTGAAGAAAGGAAGGAAAGAAACAAACATTTATTAAGCTACCTATAATGTGCCAGGCATTGTGCTAACCACTTTACGGAAAGTATCTCATTTGATCCTTACAACTCTAGGAGGCAGGTGCAATTATTTTCCCCACTTTATAGTTGAGGAAACTGAGGCAGACAGAAGTTAAAGGAATTTCTTATGGTCATGCAGCTAGTAAGTGTCTGCATCTGAACTCCAGTCTTCCTGATTCCAAACCTAAGGCTCTATTCACTGTCACATAGCTAAAGCTAGGACAATCAGAAAGGTTAAATAATTTGCCAATAGAATAGAGTCATCTTCCTGAGTTCAAATCTGGCTTCAGATACTTAATAGTTGTGTGACTCTCAGCAAGTCACTTACAGTTTGCCTCAGTTTCCTCATCTGTAAAATGAGCTGGAGAAGGAAATGACAAACCACTCCAGTACATTTGACAAGAAAACCCCAAATGGAGTCACGAAGAGTTGAACACAACTGAAATGACTCAACAACAACAATGTAGTTAGTAATTATGTTGTGGTTTCTCCTTTGTTCTCAAAGAGGACCATGACATCAGGGCTGACTTTGATTTGAGTGAGGGAGGGCTGTGCAAAGTTACCAGCCTCACTTTCATCTCCAGAGCCAGTTGGGTCCAGTGACCAGGTATCCATCAGGATGACTGGAGATGGCCCAGGATGCAGTGGGAGACTTAGGCCCTTTTAAGCTAAGGTCTTTTCAGGTTCTCTTTGAGTGCAGGAATGTCCATTCAGTGAATAGGTCTCTTTAAGAAGTGAGTCAAGGGATGGCCCCTTTAATAAAAAAAAATGAAAAATCAAACTGACAGGGAAAGACCTTCAGAGTTTCTGGCAAAAGAGAAATAGTTACTATTTACATTCACTCTGAGGCAGGAGGGCCCCAAAAAATAACCATTAAGTGGGGCTTTGGCAGGGACCTATTGTTGTCCAATCCATGTGATCCAGAGTACATTGTGTTTAAGGCTTGGTCTTTGAGAAAGAAATCTAGCCAGTAAACCCCAAGTTAGGTAGGTAGCTTTGGGTCATCAAAATGTACCTTCCTTTGTGTGGAACACCTTCAGGGGAGAGGAGAGAAGAGGAGGGGAGGGAAGGGGAGCAGAGGAGAGGAGAGGAAAGAAGAGGAGAGGAGAGGAAAGGAAAGGTGGAATCAGGATGGAAACCCTGGACTCCTGACTCAATATTTCAGTCTTTTCGCTGCCCCACTGTCGCTCTTCTAGTTTGACGGCTAGGTCATTTCAAAGATAAAGAAACAGCAGTTAGAAAGGGGAAGTCATTTGCCCAAATTCACTTGGATTCGAATGAGCTAGTTTGACTCAGAACAGTCCTGTTAGTTTAGGTTCAGTTTTAGAATGATGAGATACAGTTAGCAAATGGAGGTTGACTTACAGAGCACAGAAAGGATATTGAATAAATAGATTACAGAGCTTAGCTTGTGTATACATGATAACTCTCACCTTCATAGTCTGATGGGAAGAGTAGGGTGTGGTGACTTGCTTGGTCTTGGGATATGTTCTGCCAAGGCTGAAGGGCATTTTTATTCCTTTAGGTTTCAGGAAGGGATGTAAATGTTGTCAGAAGACCCCTGGAAGCTACATTAACAGAAACGTAGCTTGAAATTAAGTTTGTTAGGTCAACCAGCTCTTGGGGAAAGACAGCTTTTTTGCCATTTAGGGAAAGAAATAGCTTAACTCATTATGCAGTGGTGGGCTAGAGCGGGCTTGTACCACTTTGAGAAAGCTGATTGTTAAATTTGCAGTTTGACCATTTATACCAAGAAATTAGCAGACCTACAAAAAGTTTGATTTATTGTTTTGTTTATTATTTTGTCTTAAGAAAGGGATAGGACTATTTGAAGTGGGGCAGAGCCAGGATGGTGGCTAGAAAGCAAGGACATGCCTAAAGTTCTCCCCCAGGACCCTCCAAACACCTATAAAAATGGCTCTGAACAAATTCTAGAACTGCAGAATCCACGAAATAGCAGAGGGAAGCAGGGCTCCAGCCCAGGACAGCCTGGATGTCGCAGGGTAAGGTATGGTAATGCATGGAGCTGGGAGCGGAACGGAGCAGAGCCCAGTGTAGTCTGTGCCTGGACCAACCAGACTGGGAGTTGGGCGGAACAGGCCCTAGTGCCCTGAATCAGTGAGCTGTGGAGGTTACCAGACATCTCAACCTACGAAAACACCAAAGATAACAGAGAAAGTTAGTGGGAAAAAACTTTGGAGACAGAGAGAAAGGAGTTTGCAGTTTGGCCACTGCTCAGGGAGCAGTAGAGGTGGTGTGGCTACAGAACTACAGCTGCAGTTGCTTGAGGCCCCAGGCTCACCTGGTGGGAGGAATTAAGTGGCAGATCACAGCAGGAGTGCAGAGCCTGCTCAGATCTGAGTCAAGGTCTGGGTTGGCAGTTCTTGGGGGGAGGAGGAACACTGGTGTGGCAGAGGTTGCTGTGTAGAAATAGCTCTGAAAACAACAGCACAGCCCCCCAAGCTTGGGACAAAGTATTCTCTACTCTACAAGCAGTCATAACCCAACAGAAAACTCAAGGGTCAAGGGTCAAGTAGTTGACTGGGAACATGGCCAGGCAGTGAAAATGGACTCAGATTCGGACTCAGACTTTGGAATCTTTCTTTGATGACAAAGAAAACCAAAACTTACAACCAGAAGAAGTCAAAGAGCCTACATCAAAAGCCTCCAAGAAAAACATGAACTGTTCTCAGGCCATGGAAGAGCTCAAAAAGGATTTGGAAAAAGCAAGTTAGAGAAATAGAGGAAAAATTGGGAAGAGAAATGAGAGTGATGCAAGAAAACCATGAAAAACAAGTCAAGGACTTGCTAAAGGAGACCCCAAAAATACTGAAGAAAATAACACCTTAAAAAATAGACTAACTCAAATGGCAAAAGAGCTCCAAAAAGCCAATGAGGAAAAGAATGCCTTGAAAGGCAGAATTAGCCAAATGGTAAAGGAGGTCCAAAAGACCACGGAAGAAAATACTACCTTAAAAATTAGATTGGAGCAAGTGGAAGCTAGTGACTTGATGAGAAATCAGGATTTTATAAAACAGAACCAAAGGAATGAAAAAGTGGAAGACAAAGGGAGATATCTCATTGGGAAAACCACTGACCTGGAAAATAGATCCAGGAGAGATAATTTAAAAATTATCCACTACCTGAATGCCATGATCAAAAAAAGACCCTAGATATCATCTTTCAAGAAAGTATCATGAACTGCCCTGATATTCTAGAGCCAGAGGATAAAATAGAAATTGAAAGAATCCACCAATCACCTCCTAAAAAAGATCACAAAAAGAAGACTCCTAGGAATATTGTTGCCCAATTCCAGAGCTCCCAAATCAAGGAGAAAATACTGCAAGGATCCAGAAAGAAACAATTTGAGTACTGTGGAAACACAATCATGATAACACAAGATCTAGCAGCTTCTAAACTAAGGGATCGAAGGGCTTAGAATATGGTATTCTGGAGGTCAATGGAGCTAGGATTAAAACCAAGAATCACCTACCAAGCAAAACTGAGTATCATGCTCCAAGGCAAAATATGGATTTTCAACAAAATAGAGGACTTTCAAGCTTTCTAGGTGAAAAGACCAGAACTGAATAGAAAATTTGACTTTCAAACACAACAATCAAGAGAAGCATGAAAAGGTAAACAAGAAAGAGAAATCATAAGGGACTTACTAAAGTTGAACTGTTTTGTTTACATTCCTACATGGAAAGATGATGTGTATAATTCATGAGACCTTTCTAATATACATACATATACACATACATACATAAGAATATTTACACACACACACACACACACACACACACACACACACACACACACATATATATATATATATATATGCACACACACACACGGGGCACAGGGTGATTTGAATATGAAGGGATGATATCTTTAAAAATAAAATCAAATTAAGGGATGAGAAAGGAATATATTGAGAGAGGGAGAAAGGGAGAGATAGAATGGGGTAAATTATCTTGCATAAAAGTGTCATGAAAAAGCAGTTCTGTTGGGAGGGAAGAGGGGGCAGGTGAAAAGAAATGAGTGAATCTTGTTCTCATCAGAATTGACCTGAGCAGGGAATAATACACACACTCAATTGGGTATCTTACTCCAGAGGCAAGAAGGAGGAAGGAGATGAAAAAGGGGGGATGCTAGAAGGGAGGGCAGATAGGGGGAAGATGTTATCAAAAGCAAATGCTTTCAAAAAGGGACAGGGTCAAGGGAAAAAATGAACAAAGGGGGATATGATAAGAAGGAGCAAAATATAGTTAGTCTTTCACAATATGAGTATTGTGGAAGGGTTTTATGTAATGATATGCATGTGGCCTATGTTGAATTGCTTGCCTTCTTAGGGAGGTTGGGTGGGGAGGGAAGATGGGGAGAGAATCTGGAACTCAAAGTTTTAAAAGCAGATGTTCAAAAAAAAGTTTCTGTATGCAACTAGGAAATAATATATACAGGCGATGCGGCATAGAAATCTATCTTGCCCTACAAGAAAGTAAGGTAAAAGGGGATGGGTGGAAGTGGGGTGATAGAAGGGAGGGCTGACTGGGGAACAGGACAATCAGAATATATGCCATCTTGGGGTGGGTGGAGGGTGGAAATGGGGAGAAAATCTGTAATTCAAACTCTTGTGGAAATCAATGCTGAAAACTAAAAATATTGAATAAACAAACAAACAAACAAACAAATAAATAAATAAACAAAGAAAGAAAAAAGAAAGGGATAGAGCAAATTTTAAAAAATTAAATAATTTAAATAACAAAAAGGCGAAAACCAATTTACCAATATCAAAAATGGAAAGGGTGAATGTAGCACCAATGAAAATGAAATTAAAGTATGGGGGGGGTATTTTGCCCAATTATGTGCCAATAAATCTTATGATCTAAGTGAAATCTTATGAATATTTACAAAAATATAAATTGCCCAGATTAATAGAAGAGAAAATAGAATTACTTACATAACTCTATCTTAGAAAAAAATTGAAAAAGCTATAAATGATCTCCTCAAGAAAAAATCCCCAGAACAAATTGGATTCAAAAGTGGATTCTACAAAACATTTAAAGAACAACAAATTCCAACACTATATAAACTATTTGGGAAAATAGGAAAAGAAGGAATCCTAACAAATTCCTTTTATGACACAAATATGGTTTTGATACTTATACCAGGAAAAGCAAAAACAGAGAAAGAAAACTACAGCACAATTTCCCCAATGAATATTGATGCAAAAACTTAAATAAAATACTAGCAAGGGGATTACAGCAATATTTCATAAAGATCATACACTATGACTGGACTTGTGAAATATTGGGAAAACTATCAGCATATATAACCATATCAACAACAAAAACAACAAAAATCATATAGTCATTTCAATAGATACATAGAAAATTTTTTGAAAAAATATGACACATCCCTTTTAGAAACACTTGAAAGCACAGGAATAAATACAGCTTTGCTTAAAATAATTTGTAGTATCTCTCTAAAACTATCAGCAACAAAAATATTGCTCTTTGCAGATCATATACTGGTATCCTTAAAGCATCCCAGAGAATTAACTAAAAACTAGTTGAAATAATTAACAACTTTATGAGAGTTGCAGGATGTAAATAAATCTAACATTTCTATCTATTACCAACAAACTCCAGCAGGAAAAAAGATAGAAGGAAAAATTCCATTTAAAATAACAGTAGTCAATATAAAATACACAGGAGTCTACCTGTCAAGACAAATTGGGAATTGTATGTACCCAGGAATTTTATGAACAAAATTACAAAACACTTTTCATGCAGATAAAGGCAGGTCTAAACCATGGTTTCTTAAACTTTTTCCACTCATGAGCCCTTTACACCCAAGAAATTTTTACACTACCCCAGGTACATAGGTATGTAAAATAGGTATGCAAATCAAACATTTACTGAAAGTCAACATAAAGAAATTTATTTCAAAATAATTCTTTGGTACACATAGAATTTTCTCATTTATTAAAGATAGCAGCAAATTTGCATACTAATGAGATGGATGTGTTTGTTAATTTTTACATGAAGAATAAAATTTTGGTGGAATAGTTGATACTGTGGGACTTAGAGTATCTTCAGTGCTTTTCAGAGTTGATCAATATTGTGATTTTATAATCATCAATGCTGAGAATGCCACTTTGCATAAATACATAGTACAAAATGGCAGAAGTATAGTTAGAGCCATTTCAGAAATTGTTGGAAATTCTGTCCTAATCTCAAGCCAAAATTCATTTAACAGTTTTTTAGGAAACTCAAGTTTTAAATCTGAGTCTCTTGATAATTCAGCAAATTCTTCTTGAACTTTTAATAGCAGATGACTGATGCTTTTGATTTCAATTGAGTATGGTTTATGAACCCAACTTATTTTTTCAGAATCAAAATTTGAAGTCAAATACTTCTGAAATTGTGTCTCCAGGCACTTCAGATGAGCAATTATAACTCTTACAATTAAATCTTTGGGAAGATTATTTTCAATTATAAAATCATCTGTAGCTGTAAATATTTCTAAAGAATTGTTTTCCACTCTATGTTTCCATATGTTAACTTTTTTAGTAAAACTTTCAATTTTATCTTTTAACATGAATATTACATTTTTTTCCTTCAAGTGACATGTTTAAATCATTGAGCTTTTTGAAAATATCTGACAACAGTTTTGAAAGCCATAAATCATTATGAAAAAAATAAACAAAATTGGATTTCTGCTCAGGCAAAATATAACAACTTCATCTTTCAGTTTCAATAATCTGTTTAAACACTTCACCTTACCTTTGGATGTAGCATAAGCTTTTGTCATCTGAGCTGAGGTGTTTCTGGCAGCGTTCATGGCATTGCATGGTGTGACAGCACGCACAGTGCAAAGTGTGAATGTTGTGTGTTCAGAATCAAGGCTGCAGTGAAATTGTGCAATACAACACAGGAAAGTGCTGCCAGAAACACCTCATATTCATTACGCATTTGATTTTGAATTAATTTTTGGTCATTGTGTATTCAGAAACCTTTTATCGTCGCCATATTTTTCATGACCCCTACATTCAATTACATGACCTTATATGGGTCTTGAACCAAAGTTTAAGAAGCACTGATCAAACCAACTGGAAAAATATTAGTTGCTCATTGGTAGGCCAAGCCAGTATAATAAAAAATACAATTTTACCTAAGTCAATTTACTTATTCAATGCCAAACCAATAAAAATACCAAAAGTAACAATATTTATCTGGAAGAACAAAAAGTCAAGATTATCAAGGGAACCAGTGGGAAAAAAAATGTCAGAGGAAGCAATGCAGCAGTATTGGATTTAAAGCTATATTAGAAAGTGGTAATCATCAAAACTAAAATAAGAGTGGTGGATTAGTAGAACAGATTAGGTACACAATGCACAGTAATAAATGATCTGTAGCTTCGATTAAACCAAAGATGGTTTGGGGGCAAGAACTCACTATTTGAAAAAACTTTCTGGGAAAACTGGAAAGCAGTTTTGATGAGGTCAGGGAACCATATGTTGAGGTTTAGGGGTGCTTGAGACTGCAAAATACGACATGTCAAGTCCTGCTCAAATGAATTTGACTCAAGCCTTCTTTTTTTTTTTTTGGTGTCTTTTTTTTTTTTTTAAATGCAATTTATTTATTTAACATATTTGGTTTTCAGCATTGATTTTCACAACATTTTGAATTACAAATTTTCTCCCCATTTCTACCCTCCCCCCCACTCCAAGATGGCTTATATTCTGGTTGCCCTGTTCCCCAGTCAGCCCTCCCCTCTATCACCCCCCCTCCCCTCTCATCCCCTTTTCCCTTCCTTTCTTGTAGGGCAAGATAAATTTCTATGCCCCATTGCCTGTGTATCTTATTTTTTAGTTGCATACAAAAACTTTTTTTGTTTTTGAACATCTGATTTTAAAACTTTGAGTTCCAAATTCTCTTCCCTCTTCCCTTCCCACCCACCCTCCCTAAGAAGTTGAGCAATTCAACCTAGGCCACACATGTATTATTATGTATAACCCTTCCACAATACTCATGTTGTGAAAGGCTAACTACATTTTGCTCCTTCCCAACCCATCCCGCTTTATTGAATTTTCTCCCTTGACCCTGTCCCCTTTCCAGAGTGTTTGTTTTGATTACCTCCACCCCCATCTGCCCTCCCCTCCATCATCCCCCCACCTTTTATTTTTTTTTTTATCTTCCTCCCTCCCTCTTCTTTCCTGTGGGGTAAGATACCCAACTGAGTATGTATGGTATTCCCCCTCAGGCCAAATCTGATGAGAGCAAGGTTCACTCATTCCCCCCTCACCTGCCCTCTCCCCTCCTCCCATAGAACTGCTTCCTCTTGCCACCTTTATGCGAGATAATCCATCCCATTCTATCTCTCCCTATCTCCCTCTCTCAGTATGTTGCTCTCTCATCCCTTAATTTCATTTTATTTCTTTTAGATATCTTCCCTTCATCTTCAACTCACCCTGTGTCTGCTCTCTCTCTTTTACATATATATATATACATACATACACATACATACATATACACATACATACACATACATACATATACACACAGATACATACATACATACACATTCACTTATATATATACATAAACATATATGTATATACATATATATATATGCATATTCCCTTCAACTACCCTAATACTGAGGTCTCATGAATCATACTCATCATCTTTCCATGTAGGAATGTAAACAAAACAGTTCAACTTTAGTAAGTCCCTTGCAATTTCCGTTTCTTGATTACCTTTTCATGCTTCTCTTGATTCTTGTGTTTGAAAGTCAAATTTTCTATTCAGTTCTGGTCTTTTCACTGAGAAAGCTTGAAAGTCCTCTATTTTATTGAAACTCCATATTTTACCTTGGAACATGATACTCAGTTTTGCTGGGTAGGTGATTCTAGGTTTTAATCCTAGCTCCATTGACCTCCGGAATATCGCATTCCAAGCCCTTCGATCTCTTAATGTAGAAGCTGCCAGATCTTGGGTTATTCTGATTGGGTTTCCACAATACTCAAATTGTTTCTTTCTGGCTGCTTGCAGTATTTTCTCCTTGATCTGGGAGCTCTGGAATTTGGCAACAATATTCCTAGGAGATTTCTTTTTGGGATCTATTTGAGGAGGCGATCGATGGATTCTTTCAATTTCTATTTTGCCCTGTGGCTCTAGAATATCAGGGCAGTTCTCCTTGATAATTTCTTGAAAGATGGTATCTAGGCTCTTTTTTTGATCATGGCTTTCAGGTAGTCCAATAATTTTTAAATTATCTCTCCTGGATCTATTTTCCAGGTCAGTGGTTTTTCCAAGGAGATATTTCACATTGTCTTCCATTTTTTCATTCCTCTGGTTCTGTTTTATAATATCCTGATTTCTCATAAAGTCACTAGCTTCTACTTGCTCCAATCTAATTTTTAAAGTAGTATTTTCTTCAGTGGTCTTTTGGACCTCCTTTTCCATTTGGCTAATTCTGCCTTTCAAGGCATTCTTCTCCTCATTGGCTTTTTGGAGCTCTTTTGCCATTTGAGTTAGTCTGTTTTTTAAGGTGTTGTTTTCTTCAGTGTATTTTTCAGTATTTTTTTGGGTCTCCTTTAGCAAGTCATTGACTTGTTTTTCATGGTTTTCTCGCATCCTTCTCATTTCTCTTCCCAATTTTTCCTCTACTTCTCTAACTTGCTTTTCCAAATCCTTTTTGAGTTCTTCTATGGCCTGGGGCCAGTTCATGTTTTTCTTGGAGGCTTTTGGTGTAGGCTCTATGACTTCATTGTCTTCTTTAGGCTGTATGTTTTGGTCTTCTTTGTCACCAAAGAAAGAATCCAAAGTCTGAGACTGAATCTGGGCGCGTTTTCGCTGCCTGGATTCCCAACCAACTAACTTGACCCTTGAGTTTTTCAGTGGGGTATGACTGCTTGTAGACTAACGAGTTCTATGTTCTACGTTTGGGGGGGAGGTGCCAGCTCTGTCAGAGCCGCACTCCTCCTTCCCCAAGGACCCCCAGTCCACACTGGACTTAGATCTTCAGCAGGCTGTTGCACTCCTGCTCTGATCTGCCACTTAATTCCTCCCACCAGGTGGGCCTGGAGCCAGAAGTAACAACAGCTGTAGCTGCCGCACCTCCACTGCCCCTGGGGCTGGAAGCCGAACCGCGAACTCCTTCCACTTCCGCAGCTTTTCCCACTAACCTTCTCCACAGTCTTTGGTGTTTGTGGGTCGAGGGGTCTGGTAACTGCCGCAGCTCACATATTCAGGGCGCTAGGGCCCCCTCCGCCCGGCTTCTGGTCTGGATCGTCCACGCCGCTCAGGCTGGGCTCTGCTCCACTCTGTTCCCAGCTCCCAGCTCCCAGCTCCGTGTGGAATAGACCTCACCCAGAGACCATCCAGGCTGTCCTGGGCTGGAGCCCTGCTTCCCTCTGCTGTTCTGTGGGTTCTGGCATTCTAGAATTGGTTCAGAGTCATTTTTATAGGTTTTTGGAGGGACTCGGGTACGGAGCTCACTCTAGTCCGTGCTTACCAGCCGCCATCTTGGCTCCGCCCCCGACTCAAGCCTTCTTTTGGCCAAAGAGAAAAACAAAGTTTATTGAAGATTCACCATATTGAGTAAAGTCTTAAGAAATCTTACCATTTGTGATGCTTGTCTGACAAGCCAGCCAGATTCAATCTAAGCTAGGTGGAATCTCAGTACCTTCATGGAAGCGAGATGGATCTTATTTACAGAAAGGTTGTGGGAGGGATCTAGGGTGGACCAGTAGTTTGGGTGATGGGAATGGGGGTTTAGGGAGGACTGGGGTGACTGGGGTGAGGTCAGACTCCAGGGTGGGAAATAGCTGAAGGCTACTTGGAGATGACAGAGAGAGCTTGGGTAACAGACTTGGGTACAGATATTTTGATAGGATCAAGGGTGAGAACTGGCCAGAAGGCAATCTGCAGGTAACCAGACAATGGAAGGCTATTTGGACATGAAAAGCCAGATCAAGTGGGAAGATTCAGGATGGGGTTCAAGGGGGTTCCCACAGTCTAAACCCCATCAGTTTGACAGAAACTAGTTATGGACCAACATCTCACACTGTATACCAATTTAAGATCAAGGTGGGTACAAGATTTAAAGGGTTATGTCATAAGCAAAGCTGTAGAATGTGGACAATTTTACCTGTAAGATCTATGAATAAGGAAAGCATTTATGACCAAACAAGAGATAGAGGGCATTGCAGGAAGTAAAATGGATGATTTTGATTACATGAGATACAAAGTTTTTGCACAAACAAAACCAATGCACCCAAGATTAGAAGGAAATCAAGAAACTGGAGGCAAAATTTTATAGAGAGTTTCTCTGATAAAGGCCTTCTTTTCAAATATATAGGGAACTGAGTCAAATTTATAAAAATATCAGTCATTCCCCAATTAATAAGGGGTCAAATGATATGAACAGGCAGTTTTCAGATGAAGAAACCAAAACTAAGTCACATGGAAAAATGCTCTAAAGTACAGCTCTTGAGGTACCACCTCGCACCTCAGACTGGCTAACATGATAGAAAAGGAAAATGACAAATGCTGGAGGGGATGTGGAAAAATTGGAACACTGATTCATTGTTGGAGTTGTGAACTGGTCCAACCACTCTAGAGAACAATTTGGAACTATACCCATAGGACTATAAAACTGTACATATTCTTTGATCCAGCAATACCGTTACTAGGTTTGTATCCCAAATAAATTAGAGACAAAGGAAAAAGATCTATACGTACGAAATATTTATAGCAACTCTTTTTGTGGTGGCAAAGAATTGGAAATTGAGGGAATGCCCATCAATTGGGGAATGGGTAAATAAGATGTGGTATATAATTTTGATGGAATGCTACTTTGCTGTAAGAAATGATGAACAGAATGGTTTCAGAAAAACTTGGGAAGCCGTATATGAATTGAGCAGAACTAAGAGAACATTGTATACATTAACAGCAATATTATAGCGATGAACAGTGAAAGACTTTGTACTCTCATCAAGACAATGACCCAAGAGAGTTCCAAAGGACCCGTGATGAAAAACGACCCAGCCTGAGTGTAGATTGAAACATTCCTCTCTGCCACTTTATTTTTCTTGCTTTTTTGCAACATGGCTAATATAGAAATATGTTTTTGCATGATTTCACATATATAATTGATATCATTGCTTACCTTCTCAGTGGGTGAGGTAGGTATGGGATAAAGAGAAATCAGAATTTTAAAAACGAACATAAAAAAATAAATAAAATAATGAAATAAATTATATATAATATATATATGTGTGTGTGTGTGTGTGTGTGCATACACATGCACACACACACAGGTATATACATACATACATACATACCTGATAATGTGCTACAGATTGGTCAACAAAATACAATATAAACAATCTCAAGTTTCAAGTTTCATGCATAAAGGTGAGAGGTTCCAGGCCTGGTATCTCTTGCCTTTGTGCATGAAACATGCCACTGCTTTTTGGCTTTGACTTACTCCTCTAACCTGCTCTCACAATAGCAGAGATAGACTACCACCACATAGTTACATTCACATTATCTCAGGGTCCTGGTATTACATTCCTTTTGAGAGGAAATGAATTCCTAATCAACATTTCAGCTCTTAAGACTTCATGAAATATGTTTTTTTCTATTTATACAACTAGCCACTCACAATAGTGACTCATTTAGGTCTCAAATATAACCATTTACTTAATGATTAGACAAAAGAAATGATAAGTTCTAACACTGAAATAGCTACAAACATAATAAAATATATTATAATGCACATGATTACCCTTTACTTACATTTTATTTACTTTGGGTATATTTTGAATTTACTTGTTTCTGTGAACATGTTGTTTCCTCCAGGAGAGTGTAAGCTCCTTGAGGGAAGGGGAGAATGATAAAGGTGCTTCATTTTTGACTTTGTATCTGCAGCATTCAGTTCAGTGCTTGGAACAAATAGTAGATGCTTTTAAAAATGCTTATTGATTTATTGATTGACACTCAGTACTGCTCCTCTTGATGACCCCCAAACTAGAAGACCCTCAGACCCCTCCCAACTTGTCTCAACTCAATCCAATTCCTTCTAGTACCAGCTGGGAGCAACTTTGACAGAAATAGCTCTTGAAGCTCCAAGGAAGTATCATGCTTCAGAACCCCAGCTATCACAGTATATTTACCAGCATAGATGTGGCACTAGGTTCAACAGCACCTGGCAAGTGAAGCCCAAAACAGACAGCAAAATGGATCTATATTAATGGATCCATATTAATGGATCTATGCAATGTGCTTGTCCACTATTTCAAGTTTTTTTGTTTTTTCTCCACAAAATCTCTTGGATGACTTGGAAAAACAGTTTGAGAAATAAGATAATTTATGCAAAGCATTTTGTAAACTGCAGAGTGCTCCACAAATGTCAGATATTTTTACTGGTATTATTTCCAGCCTAGCTTTTGTCAATATCTTTGATTTCCTCAATTATAAAGTCTTCTGTATCCTTCATTCTTTTCTGGACCCTTACACTATTAATTATCCCTCCTCTCCCTTATGTCTTCAAACTCTCTCTCTCTCTCTCTCTCTCTCTGTCTGTCTCTCTTATCTCTTTCTCTGTCTCTCTGTCTCTGTCTCTCTCCTTCCGCCCCCTCCACTGCTTTTTCCTCTCACACTACTGACATATTTAAGTCTTCTCTATCCTAAAAACAAAAAAAAAACCAAAATTTTAAGAGAAACTTTTCTATTGACCCTTCAAGATACCATCTCATTCCCCCCTTTCTCTTAACAAGTACATTTCTAAAAAGACCAGTCTACATTAGCTGCCTATACTTCCTTATCACTCGCTCATCTCTCACTCTTTTGAAGTCTGGGTTCCATCCTCATCACTCTACTGAAAATGCTCTTTCCAAAGTCATAGGGTCATAGGATTTTCATCAAGAGTTTGTAGGGGCCTCAAAGGCTGTCTAATACACTCCCTACTTTTCTAGATGAGAAAACTGAGGCACAGGGAGGTTAAGTGAATTACTCAGGGTCACTAAATCAATGGTGGGATTTTGGGAAAATCAAATAAAGGTAATATATGTGAAGCATTATACAAAACTATGAGCCTGATAGATGATACAGTGGGTAGAGTGCTAGGTTAGTAATACCCAGATTCAAATCTGGTCTTAGTTACTAGTTGTATGATCCTGAGCAACTCATCTAACCTCTATTTACTCAGTTTCCTTAATTGAAAAAATGGGTCTAATAATAGTACCTACCTCCCAGGGTTATTGTGAGGATCAAATGGGATAATACTTGTAAAGCACAGTGCCTGGCACATGGTAGACATTTAAATAAACCTTTTCTTCTTTCCTCCCTTCTTCCCTCCCTCCTTTCCTTCTTCCTTCCTTCCTTCTTTCTCTCCCCTATTACTCTTTGGAATTACGTACTAAAATTAGAAATGAAAAGTGGCAGACACAATCAAAAGCCTTTATAATACTGGTTCTTTACTAAGGGTTCTGTGAATTTGTTTAAAAATATTTTGATAACTGTTTTTTAAAAATATGATTAGTTTCCTTTGTAATCTTATGTATATTACTTTGTGCATTAAAAAACCCATTATTCTGAGAAGGACTTCACCAGACTGCTAGAGGGGTTCAGGGCATAAAAAAGGTTAAGAATCACTGTTCTATAATAACTAATAATAGCTAGCATTTATATGACACTTTAAGGTTTGCAAAGGAAAAACTGCTTCTGTTCTATCTAGGGTCATTTCAACTCTCAAGTTCTGTGTTTCTGTGATATTATGGACCCTCTGGAAGAAAGCAGCCTTCTTACACTCTTCTACCAGTATTTTCTATTGGTGCCAGTCTTCTGCATTTGGCCCAAGAGAGAACAAGATTTGTCTCTCTCCCTTTTAATTCTGCTGTGACTTAAGGTGAACTTCCATCTTGCTATGCATGCCCATCATTCTCTCCCATTGTTGCCACAGAAGAGTTTGGCTGGGAAGGAAAGCAACCATAGTTCTTAGAGAGTTGTTACTCTTGCTTAGTTTGAAATCAAAAGGCACAATTAGGAAAAGAAAAAAGGAAAAAAAGGCACAAAAAGTTTACTTATTTGTACCTTTTTTTCCTTTTTTCTTTTCCTAAGCTGATTATAGGAGCTTCAATAGTTAAAAGGGTTTATTAAAAAAACTGGCCTTATATTGTTTGGTTTCTTTAATAACAGGTATCTAAATGATTTGAAAAAAATTTAGTGTGAGTTATGAGCAAAGTGAATACTCTTGCCATTGCAGAAATGAAGACCTAAAGATTATGTGACTTTTTAAATGTCAAATAGCTAGTAAGTGGAAGAACCAAAACTCCACCTTGGTTTTTAGACTCCAAATATAGTTCTTTATTTTAAAAATATGTTATTTTATCTTTTAAAATCAAAATACAACTTTCTTACTGACTGCCACAGATAGTTGGTTTACTCTTAACATAACTATAATTCCCTGCCAAATTCTTGACACTGACTAAACTGTATCTCTTACTGGCCTTGAAAATAAATGCTTCATAATTCACTGAACCTATAGTCTGTTTTGATCCTAACTCTATACAACCAGGTAAGAATATGGGATCACAAATCTAGAGCTGGAAGAGATCTCAGAGGTCATCAAATCCAATCCCCTCATTTTACACATGAGGAAACTGAGCCCCCGGAAGGTCAAGTGACTTGCCTAGGTCACACAGGAAATAAATATTGGGGATGGGATTTGAATATGTAGTCAAGGAGCAATGAATGGTGGACTGTATTTTGGAAGCCTGGAGTTCTGAATGATATTCTGTGAGAAATTTGCTGTTCTTTGGGAAAGATATTTCGAGACTAATGGGTGCTGTAGATAAGGTACAGGATAGAAATAAGGTGATGATATATGTCTGTCACATTATCCATAACTGCCTTAGGCATGCTGTGTTTTTGCTCATTTCCATGTACAGGTTCACTGGTTTTGCTAGTTGTTGCCCTTCAGAAAGGACTACATATAAAATATAAATATGAAATATCCTTTTGTTCCTGTTTCTACACAGCCAGCCCTTTGTCCCTTTGAATGATGATTCCACCAGGCACCTGAATGAATATCTAAGCACAGATGACTGGCTCTCTGCTCCTCGGAGCCCTTCTAAGCTCAGAATATTTGGGGAAAGCAAGTTTTGAACACACTGATTTTTGACAAAATGGGAAAGGATGGGGGAAGAGACACAGCACAATGAGTAATCCTTGCCACCCACCCTTACAGATTAAATCCATTGTGTTTTACCCATTGGTTTCTGCATTGTGAAACCATGGGATATCAAAAGTGCACAAGCATTTTATTCCTGTGTCTCTCTGACAGCATTTAGGAACCTGGGAACCCCAATGTCTTTAGTAAAATTTGAATGATTATAAAAAGAACTTAGAGAACAGGAAAAGTCTAACTTTTGATTTTTCTCTGTGGCTTTTCAATTCACTTTTGAAACTGTTTTCTAAGGGAAGTATTTGAGGGGATCCTGCTGGATCCAAAAGCTAGACTTGGGTGGTGACTTTAAAGAAAATTATTTCTTTTTCATCCTCTGTGCTTCCTGGTCTCCTTCATGTTAGGACAGATTATACTTCATTTGATTTCTTATAATTGGTTTGCCCATGGAAAAGAGTCTCAGGGCAATGTATTGTAGTAAAAAAAAAGAAGGGGCACTGGCCCATGAGTGGAGTTATCTGTCTTCTTGTCCTGTTTTTCCCATTTACCAACTTGTTCTGTGGCTTCTGACAGGTCCCTGCCTCTCTCTGGGCCTCATTCCTCATCTGAAAAATAGGAGGGCTGGACCAGCTTATCTCTAAAGTTTTCTTCAGATTTAACATTCTTATTTGATGATTTTATTTTTGAGTTACAATTACTTTAAAATAATTAGAATGAAAAAATGTGGCCAAAAAGGATGTATTTGAATTAACTTATCTGCTGTGCCTTACCTCTCTGAGGCTTCAGACTCAGGTTTTGTAGGGCCCACCTCTATTCTCTGCTGAGGCTGGTGGATCACTTGAGTTTGAGAGTGCTGAGCTGAGTTAGGGCTAAAGCTGGTGTCTACACTGCACTTCAGTACCCATATGGTAACTCCTTGTGGCAGAGGGTCAACCTAAGGCTATTTAAAAAGGGGTGAAATGTCCCAGGTCGGAAATGGAGGTCAAAGGAGAGAGAGAGAGAGAGAGAGAGAGAGAGAGAGAGAGAGAGAGAGAGAGAAAGAGACAGATAGAAAGACAGTGGTGGAGAGGACAGATAAGATGTGCACATCAATTTATATGTGATCATTCCCACTTTGACAAGACAACAGAATGGGGCAAAATAAATACTTATATACCTTTAGACCCTTCAGATAGTCAGATAAGTAGAAATTTCACATATATATATATATATATGTATAATACACAAACACATTTTATATATTTATTTATATGTATATACATATGTGTATATATACACATATGTGTGTTTACACACACATAAAATCTCCTTATAGTTTTAAAGAGAGTGGCCAAAGAAAGGAAAGGTTAAAACCAAACTACAGTACTACAGTTAATTTGAAGTCCAATCCTACGTCTTGCTGAATGAAAGCAGAGGAGTGTGGAACTTCATTCTATTCGTCACTTGGTTCCTTTGGCAGATTTCAGAGCTGTCTCTGTGCCTCATATCAATGTGACCTAGAAAGAAATGAAAACTCAGTCAGCCTAGTTCACCGTCCGAGCTATAACCCTCTCTCTGATCTCCTGTTTCCTTAAGGTTGGCCTCAATAAAAATTCCTCTCTCTGGAGCAAAGAGCATCGTCTAGATTTATTTTCTTCTTGTTTTGTCAGAACAAATTACAGTACATTGAGGTCTGACCCTAGGCTTTATCAGGAAGTAAGGGAAGTTTGTTTTGGTTCTCCCACCCCAGCTCCCAGTGTCCCTTAACTGCCTCTAGGCTGCCTAGGATTTCCCAAATCACCTGAGCCATTGCCCAGGCTCTGGACTTTTCCATTTCCTCTTAACCCTCATCAAAACCCACCTGTCCTGGCTGCCATTACTTCAAGGTCTTGCTTTTTCTTGTTAGATTTTGTAGTTTAATCTGATAATCACTGATTTATACTAAGCTGTCATTGGTTTATGTAGAGGTGCCAAACACAAGGTCTAGCATGAGACTGCAACACTTCTGAGTGTGACCAGAACCAGATTAAAATGTAATAAGGAAATATTGAAAAAAATAAAAATACAATAGAACAAAGATAGTATTAATATTTAATAATTTTCCTTAAGTGAAGATCTGATCACATGACTTTCCTATTCAACTACTCTGAGGGCTTCCTGTTGCCTCTGAGATAAAATTAAAACCCACATGTTTAGCTTCTAATACCCAGTGAAAGCTTTTCCCAACCTATCTTTTGAGCTTCAGTAAAGGTTAAACATTCTTCTGCACTCTGTGATCCAGTCATACTGGACTTTTCTATGTTCCTTACACATGATACCCTATGTCCCATCTCTATACCTTTGTCCTAGCCATCCTCCATACCTGGAACATGCTCTCTCCTTACTTCCATTATTTAGAGTTCATCTTTTTCTTTAAGATGAAGCTCAGGCACCATCTTTTGCATAAAACCTTTGGTGATTCCCCTAACTACTAGTGCCTTCTTTCCAAAACTGCCATGTATTTCACTAATTGTAATATATTGTTTGTTAGCTTTATATTTTCTATATTATATATTCATATTTATGGGGTGTTCAGAGAGGACTAGGATCTCTAGTGTGAGGATTTGCCAAGTCCTTTTCAGAGCTGATCATCTACCTTTGGGGTCCACCTTCACCCAACTCTCACCTGTGTCTCCAAGAAGCTGTAGCATGCATAGTGGCCACAACCCAGTAAAACTGCCTTGGCAGATGGGCTAAACCAGGCTGATGGTAACCAACAGGCCTCAAACTCATTGGTGAGTTGGGGGTGGTGGGTATCTACTCCAAGCATGTGAAGACTTTCCTGGGTGGAATAGGTGGATGAGGACAGTTTATTCCAACAGCCATGAAAGTGGCTGAAGCAGGCACTGTGGATTGCCTAGATCCTGGTCAGGCATCAAAGATGACAAGGTCATCCAGTACATCCTGGGCCACTGCAGTCATCTTGAATTTTGTCTTGCCACTAGACTTTAATGACTCAGAAAGAGAGAGTGAGGCTGATAACTTTGCACAGGTCTGCCTCACTTAAGTCCAATTGATCTTCTTAAAAATGAAGACAAACAACATTTATATTTATATGTACTTGATTTCTCCACTAATAGAATGTAAGCTTATTATACCAGGGATTATTTCAATCTTTGTTTTTGTTTTTCCAGCGTCTAGCACATTACCAGGTACATAGGAGGTGCTTAATACATGCTTGAAGCCAGTTGATCTTCCTGAGTCTCATAATCTATAAGATTGTTTCCATCTTAAATATCCTACGATCTGCATTCTTTGTAAATAGCTCTGATGGTAGAAATTTCTGGTACAACTACAGGCCATTGCTTTGGTGGGAGAGACAAATTAGTAGAAAAATCTTGAATGTTGGGGATAACAGTGCAAATTAAACAGAGCCAATCTATGGAAGGGACTATGAAAAAAATTTCAGGAAGAATCACTATCCTCCCAGTTGTAAAGCCAAGGCAATATTCACAACAGTTGCTATTGTTATGAGTTTGCTAGCATGGTTCTGATTTGCAAAATATAACAGACTCTCCATATAGAAGACAGAAGCAAAACATTTATTCAGACACCAGAAAGCCAAATCCTAACAGAGGTAAACCAAATCCATCACAGCAAAAAAGAAATTAAAACACATTATCACCACAGAGAGCAGCTCTATTCCAAAGCCATCCCCCACCACGGGGGCCTTCCCACAAAAAAACACTCATAGCAAGCTGCCTGCTTCCTCTCTCTCTCTCAGCTTCAGCTCCAACTGCTCTGAGCATTTCCTGCTCCACCCTTTCCTCCTTCTACTTGTTCAGCAAGCACCTCCTCCACATGTAACTCAGGCTTCCTGTGATTGTAAGCAGGTCACATGGGTCTATTAATGGAAGGGGAAGGTCTTGAGATTAAGCAAAAAATACATTATCAATACACCAGTGAAGCTAATCTAGTTTTCAAAAATGTTTCGAGTAAAATATGAGCTTATGCCTCCTCTTACTGAGATAGATTCTCCAAACCTGAAATGAAAATGGGAAGGATCAAATGAGACAATATGTTTCAAGTTTTTTTGTATACCTTAAATTATTATATTCATGTCAGTAAGTCATCATCATCAACATCATCATCATCATCATCAGCAGCAGCAGCGTTATCATCATCATCATCATCACCATCTGGGAAAATGGCTTACTTTGAACAACAAGACACAATGGCATGGTTTATTGCTCAGATATTTTTTTTTATAAATTTCTTTATTTATTTTTAGTTTACCACACACGGTTCTACATAGTTTTGAGTTCCAGTTTTTCTCCCCTCCCTCCCCCCTCCCTCTCCAAGACGGCATGAAGTCTCATATAGCTGTCATGTATAACTTCGCATTGAAGTAATTTATGCACTAGTCAAGTCGTGGAGAAGAATTTTGACCAATGGAATGAATCATGAGAAAGAAGAAACAGAACCAAAAAAAAAAACAAACCCCAAAAACAAAAACAAAAGAGAAGCAGAAAAGGCGAGCATGTAGTGTGCCTCAGTCTGTATTCAAACTTCGCAGTTCTTTCTCTGAATGAAGATAGCATTCTCCATCCTGAGTCCCCTGGATTTGTCCTTACCCTTTAGGTTGTTGAGAAAAGCGCAGTATGTCAGGGTTGGTCCTCATGGAATCCATATATCTGTGTCTGTGCACAACGTTCTCCTGGCTCTGCTCCGCTCACTCAGCATTATGTCGTGTAGGTTTTTCCAGGTTGTTATGAAGTCTGCATCATCCCCATTTCTTATGGCAAAATAGTATTCCATCACCTTCATATACCACAGCTTGTTCAGCCATTCCCCAATTGATGGGCATCCCTTTGCTTTCCAATTCTTGGCTACCACAAAGAGAGCTGCTATAAATATTCTTGTACATATGGGTCCTTTTCCCGCTTGCGTGATTTCTTTGGGATACAACCCTAGAAGTGGTATTACTGGGTCAAAGGGTATGAACATTTCTATAGCCCTTTGGGCATAGTTCCACACCACCCTCCAAAATGGCTGGATCAGCTCACAACTCCACCAGCAATGCAACAATGTTCCAATTTCCCCACATCCTTTCCAGCATTTATCATTCTCCTGATTTGTTATTTTAGCCAATCTGACAGGAGAGATGTGGTATCTAAGAGTTGTTTTGATTTGCATTTCTCTAATCAGCAGCGATCCAGAGCATTTTTCCATATGCCTGTAGATAGCTTTAATTTCTTCCTCTGAAAACTGCCTGTTCATATCCTTTGACCATTTCTCAATTGGGGAATGGCTTGTATTCCTATATATTTGGCTTAGCTCCCTGTATATTTTAGAGATGAGGCCTTTGTCAGAGATACTAGTTGCAAAGATTTTCTCCCAATGTTCTGCTTCCCTCCTGATTCTTGTTGCATTGGCTTTTTTTGTACAAAAACATTTCAATTTGACATAATCAAAATTATCCATTTTGCATTTTGTAATGCTATCTCTTGTTGGGTCATGAATTCTTTACTTTTCCACAAATCTGATAAGTAAACTATTCCTTGCTTTCCCAAATTACTTAGAGTATCAACTTTTACTCCTAATCATGAACCCATTTTGACTTTATTTTGGTATATGGTGTAAGATATTGGTCTATGCCCAGTTTTTGCCCTACCATTTTCCAATTTTCCCAACAGTTTTTGTGAAATAGTGAATTATTAGCCCAGAAACTGGCTTCTTTGGGTTTATCAAAGAGTAGATTGCTAAACTTGTTGATTTCACCTACTTGTGTACCAATCCTATTCCACTGATCCACACCCCTGTTTCTTAACCAGTACCAGGCAGTTTTGATGACTGCTGCTGTGTAGTACAGTTTAATATCTGGTGTGGCTAAACCACCATCTCTAGCATGTCTTTTCATTAATATCCTAGATACTCTAGACCTCTTGTTTTTCCAAATGAATTTTGTTATTATTTTGTCCAGCTCAGTAAAAAAAATTTTTGGTAGTTCGATTGGTATGGCACTGAATAGATAGATTAATTTAGGTAGAATTGTCATTTTTATTATATTAGCTTGGCCTAACCATGAGCAACTGATATTTCTCCATTTATTTAGATCTGATTTTATTCGCGTGAAAAGTGTTTCATAGTTATGTTCATATAGGCCCTGGGTTTGTCTTGGCAAATAGACTCCCAAATATTTTATAGTGCCTTCAGTAACTTTGAATGGAATTTCTCTTTCTATCTCTTGCTGTTGGGCTTTGTCAGTAATGTATAGGAATGCTGAGGATTTATGTGGGTTTATTTTATATCCTGCAACTTTGCTAAAGTTGTTTATTATTTCAAGTAGTTTTTTACTTGATTCTCTAGGATTCTCTAGATAAATCATCATATCATCTGCAAAAAGTGATAATTTAGTTTCTTCTTTTCCTATTCTAATTCCTTCAATTTCTTTTTCTTCTCTTATTGCTACAGCTAATGTTTCTAGTACCAAATTGAATAATAGGGGTGATAATGGACATCCTTGTTTCACCCCTGATCTTATTGGGAATGCATCTAGTTTATCCCCATTACAAATAATGCTTGTTGATGGTTTTAGGTAGATGCTATTTATAATTTTGAGGAAGGTTCCACTTATTCCTATGCTTTCTAGTGTTTTTAATAGGAATGGGTGTTGTACTTTGTCAAAGGCTTTTTCTGCATCTATTGAGATGGTCATATGGTTTCTGCTAGTTTTGTTGTTGATATGGTCAATTATGCTAATAGTTTTCCTAATATTGAACCAGCCTTGCATTCCTGGAATAAATCCTACCTGGTCATAGTGTATTATTCTCGTAATGAGTTGCTGCAATCTTTTTGCTAATATTTTATTTAAAATTGTTGCATCAATGTTCATTAGAGAAATTGGTCTATAATTTTCTTTCTCTGTTTTAACTCTACCTGGTTTGGGTATTAGTACCATATTTGTGTCATAAAAAGAATTTGGTAGGACTCCTTCTTCACCTATTTTCCCAAATAGTCTACAAAGTATTGGAATTAGTTGTTCTTTAAATGTTTGATAGAATTCACATGTAAAACCATCTGGCCCTGGAGATTTTTTCCTAGGGAGTTCATTGATGGCCTGCTCAATTTCTTTTTCTGATATGGGGTCATTAAGAAATTTCACTTCCTTCTCTGTTAGTCTGGGCAGTTTATGTTTTTGTAGATATTCATCCATATCTCTAAGGTTGTCAAATTTATGGGCATACAGTTGGGCAAAATAATTCCTAATTATTGTTTTGATTTCCTCTTCATTAGAGGTGACCTCACCCTTTTCATTTTTGATACTGGTAATTTGATTTTCTTCTTTCTTTTTTTTAATCAAATTGGCCAAAGGTTTGTCAATTTTATTGGTTTTTTCATAAAACCAGCTCTTTGTTTTATTTATTAATTCAATAGTTTTCTTGGTTTCAATTTTATTAATCTCTCCTTTGATTTTCAGTATTTCTAATTTGGTATTTAATTGGGGGTTTTCAATTTTCTCTTTTTCTGGCTTTTTCAGCTGTATGCCCAGATCATTGATCTCCTCTTTCCCTATTTTATTCATGTAGGCATTTAGAGATATAAAATTTCCCCTAAGAACTGCTTTTGCTGCATCCTATAAGTTTTGGTATGTTGTTTCATTATTGTCATTCTCTTGAATGAAGTTATTAATTGTTTCTCTGATTTGTTCTTTGGCCCACTCATTCTTTAGAATTAAATTATTTAGTTTCCAATTAGTTTTTAGCTTATTTTTCCATGGTTCTTTATTAAAAATGATTCTTATTGCATCATGATCTGAAAAGGATGCATTGACTACTTCTGCTTTTCTGCACTGGATTGTGAGGTTTTTATGCCGTAGTACATGGTCAATTTTTGAGTATGTGCCATGTACTTTTGAGAAGAAAGTATATTCCTTTTTATCCCCATTCAGTTTTCTCCAGAGGTGTATGATATGTGCCTTTTCTAAAATTCTGTTTACCTCCTTAACTTTTTTCTTATTTATTTTGAGGTTAGATTTATCAAGTTCAGAAAGGGGGAGGTTGAGGTCTCCCAATATTATAGTTTTGCTGTCTATTTCTTCCTGTAACTCCCTTAACCTCTCCTCTGAGAATTTGTATGCCTTACCACTTGGTGCATATATGTTAAGCAATGATATCGCTTCATTGTTTATGGTGCCTTTTAGCAGGATATAATGTCCTTCCTTATCTCTTTTAATTAGATCTATCTTTACTTTTGCTTTGTCTGAGATTAGGATTGCTACACCTGCTTTTTTTACTTTAGCTGAGGCACAATATATTTTACTCCAGCCTTTTACCTTAACCCTATGTGTATCCCCCTGTTTCAGATGCGTTTCTTGTAAACAGCATACTGTAGGATTATGGTTTTTAATCCATTCTGCTATCTGCTTCTGTTTTGTGAGAATGTTCATCCCCTGCACGTTCAGGGTTATGATTTCTATCTGTGTCTTTTTCTCCATCCTAATTCCCCCTGTTTATGCTTTTATTTCTCCCTTTCCCCTTCTCCTCCCCAACAAAGTTTTGCTTTTGACCGCCGCTTTCCTCAGTTAACCCTCCCTCTTTATTCCCCTCCCTTATCTTACCGTTACCCACTTGCTACTTCTTCTCTTCCTTCTGCCCTCCCCCCTCCCTTTTTCCCCCCTTTCCCTCCCACTTCCCGTAGGACAAGTTAGATTTCTAAACTTATCAGAGTATGTTATTCCCTTCTTGAACTAGATCAGATGACAGTAAAGCTCAAATACTGCTCTTCTCCCTCCCTTCTTTCCCTCTACTATAATATGTTTTTTTTCCACTTCCTGTGGTGTAATTTACCCTTTTCTACAACCTCCTTACCACTTCCCTCATAGCCCTCCCTTTATATCTCTTATTTATATTTTATGTCTTTACATCAGTTAATTTATACAGGCATTCACAACCTATGTATATCCCTTTCATTTGTCATAATAGTTGTACCATTCACAAGAACGACTTATATATGTATATGTATATATATATATATATATATATATATATATATATATATATATATATATAAAACATACATAAGATGATATAATCCCACATAAAGATGTAAACAACCTAAGCTTATTGGTTAATGAGGTTTGTGGGGTTTTTCCCCCTGGTTACCTTTTTATGTCTCTCTTGAGGTTTGTATTTAGAGATCAAATTTTCCATTGAGTTCTGGCCTTTTCATCAGGAAGGTCTGGAATTCCCTTATTTCATTGAATGTCCATCGCCTTGCCTGGAAAATTATGCTTAGTTTTGCTGGGTAGTTGATCCTTGGTTGTAGTCCCAGCTCCTTTGCCCTTCAGAATATCATATTCCAATTTCTCCTGTCTTTTAACGTGGAAGCTGAGAGATCCTGCATGATCCTGACTGTAGTTCCACGATATTTGAATTGCTTCTTTTTGGGTGCTTGCAGTATTTTCTCCTTGAGTTTATAGCTCTGAAATTTGGCTATAATATTTCTTGGTGTTTTCAGTTTGGGATCTCTTTCAGGGGGTGATCGGTGAATTCTTTCAATGACTATTTTGCCCTCTGGTTCTAGGACCTCTGGGCAGTTGTCTTTGATAATTTCTTCGAAGATACTGTCAAGGCTCCTTTTTTCATCGTGGATTTCCGGTAGACCAATAACTCTCAAATTGTCTCTCCTGGATCTATTTTCCAGGTCAGTTGTTTTGCCAATCAGATATTTCACATTTTTTTCTATTTTTTCATTCTTTACGTTTTGTTTTATTACTTCTTGATGCCTCATAGATTCATTAGCTTCCACTTGCTCAAGTCTAATTTTAAATGAGTTAGTGTTTACATTTTGCTTTTGAGTCTCCATTTTCAATTGGTTGATTTCACCTCTCAGGGTGTCCTTTTCTCTCTCTAGATTCTGAATCTCCGTAGCCATTTCGCCAATCTTATTCTTTAGGGACTTGATTTCATCAGTGGATTTTTTCTCCCTTTTTTCATTTTTTCCATATTTTCTTTTAGCTCCCTAATTTGGTTTTTAAAATCCTCCTTTAGCTCTTCCAGCAGTGCTTTTTGGGCTGGAGACCAGTTCATATTAGCTTTTGAGGTATCTGATGTATCTACCGTGTCATTGCTATCCTCTTCTATGTTGATATTTTGATCCTGCCTGTCTCCATAAAAAGAATCTGTCCTCGGTTTTTTTGTGTTCTTCTTCATGTTGGATTGCCTTTTGCTGGCTTTACAACGAATTTCTATCTGTGAGTCTCAGGGCTTTCTGTCCCAGCTTTCTTATTCTGGGGGTTGTGAGTCTAGAATTATAACCTTCAGTTTCCTGAGGTGTGGGGGAGGGGTCTGGCTCCCTGGCGTCTCACTCCCTATGGGTGCTCTCCAGAACTTGCTTTTCAGCAATGGTCTCAGCTGTTTGTTGTTTGAGCTGATGTCTGGCACTTCCCCTGGGGGAGCAAGATTACGTCTGGGCTCCCGGTGTTAACCCCTGCCACTCTGCCCCTCTGGGACTAATGAGCTTCTAGTATTTGTCCTGTGAGGCCCTGCTACTCTCTCCTCTGTTTCAGTTCTCTTTTTTTTTTGTCCCCGAGGAATTCTCTGGGTAAGGGGGAGAGGGATTAGAGCCTTTCACCTGGCTATTGAGTCTTATGGAAGTTCAAGAAGCCGAGTTCCTGGGTTTTGCAAGCGTCAGGACTGGGTGTTTTCACGGCTGGTGGCGTTGCGCTGCCTCTCGTCGCTCCCACAGACTGCCGTCCTGTGTTGGGAGTCCTGGGGATCTCTGCCGGTTTCGGGCGCCCAGCTTTCTCCCAGCCCGTCTCCCACGTGGATTTCTCGGCCAGCCGCTTCCGCCTTGGTCTGGAGCAGCTCCGCACCGAGCACTCTCCAAGCCTGCAGGTTCGTTCCTCCGGCCTTTCAGACTCTCCCAGCTCCGAAATTTGCCCCACGCAGACTGCTCGCGGTTTCTGACTCTCTCAAATCTGCTCAAATTCACTTTTTTATAGGAATCTGACAGACCTTGTGAGAGAGCTCCGGTAAGACGCTGCCTTCATGCGGCCATCTTGGCTCCGCCCCCCTTATTGTTCAGATATTATGTCACCATTACACAGCATCTAACCCAGGGCCTCAAGGTTTGCTAATAGGAGAAGATTATTATTTGTCTCATTTTGAATGTGTTGCATAATTTTATAATCATCCAAGATTTTAATATGTTTCAAATAAAGTAAACATTTGGCTGAAATACTGTTAAGCAAATTTATTTTGATTTACAGTAAAATTCCAACATCTATCCATGTCCCTTAGGTAATGAATTATTTTAGATGGCTTTGATTTCCAGAAAGCTGAGAGAAGACCAATATGACAAAGTAAAATAAAAATGCTTAGTTTGATTATACTCTTTCTCAAATATACTCCTTGTATCCCTCCCTTTCTTAATTATTCACTTAAGATTCATGTCTTCTCAATGACTTAGTATTTTCCTTTTGAATATGAATTGTTTTGATGTGCCATAGGTATAACTATGGGTGCTAATGAGTATGCAGTAATTCAAAGGGCCTGAGCCTAAGAGGCACTCAGTTACTTGCTTTATTCCAAGTAGGGGCAGCTAGGTGATTCAGTGAATAGAATGTGTCCTGGAGTCAGGAAGACTAGTCTTTATGAATTCAAATCTGACCTTAAATACTTACTAGCTGTGTGACCCTGGGTAGGCCATTTAGCCCTGTTTGTCTCAGTCTCTATAAAATATAAAATGAGTAATCCATAATCATCTGTAAAATGAGTTGGAGAAGGAAATAGCAAACCACTCCAGTATCTTTGCCAAGTAAACCCTACGACTGAAACAGCTTGGAAAAAACAATTCTTACAAATCTTTTGCCTCCTTTCCATAACTATCAATTGAAGTATATACTATTGCCTGACCTCCTAAACAGTGTAACATGGAAGTGTTCTACAAAATTAATGATTAAAAGGCTGAAGTGGTCTTTTCCCAAACAATTCTCTCCCCCTATATAATCATCATCTTCATTGTTACTATTACTGTCCTTTGACTTCTCAGTATTATTCAAAACATTGTGTATTTTTTCTCCATGACTAATGAAATGAATCATAGGCTCAGCTTTGTCATCTTGCACCCACTCTTCTATCTCATATTTACCCAATTTGTACATGGGTTGTTTGAAGAAGGAATCACCTTCACTATTTTAAGAATTTGTACTAGGCTATTTGGGATACTGCTTATTGGAAAGCTGAAATATTCTTCATCACCTATTGATACGCCACAAAAGTACCATTTTCTCTAAGTTCTAATTTTTTATAAGAATTTAATATATGGACACTTAAGTATTATAGTTTCAAATACAACATATAAGCATATAATGTGTTACCAGATTATGTTAATATATCATAATATCACATATATATGTGTATATGCATATATAATGAGAATTAAAGCTTTTTACAGTGCCTGTATGATGTATCCATTTTACTACAAGATGTCTTTAATAACATTTCAAATTCTGAACAATACCTTTACAAATTTAGTGAGATAATAAGATGGGGAGGTAGAGATGATGTAAAAGGTGATGAAAATATTTCTAATCATTACTCTTGCCTCGTCCCGGTGAGTTCTATAATCATCTATCAGCAGATTACTTTGCTATCTTCAGGTAAACCTTTGGCTCTGAAATGATCTTTCACTGATGGCATAAAAAGATCATAGAACCACTTAGGAAAAAAATGTAATCCACAAATTAGTCTGCAATCCATAAGTGGTAGATAAATATGTGACACCTTTGAAAGGTTTAGGATGACAACATTTTCAATGGATGAAAATTTGTATTTTATGGGAGCTTGCAACAATGGAATACATCAGGGCCATCACGTTATTCCTATTCAATTTGGGTTGAGGAAGGTTTGATTGCTTGGCATGTTCCAGAGTAGATATTGCTGATAGTATAAAAATATTCAGAGGATAGATTGGGCTCAGAAATGCTTTCTGTGAGTCTGTAACAAATCTTCAGTTATGTCATGATTTAGTGTCTCAATTTGAAATGTCAAACCTCTCTGAGTCTACACGTGGCTCAGTCAACTTCATTTGCTGTTGAAAATCTTTACATTCTCAATTAGTATTGGATCAGAGTTAAAAGCCCCCATTCTCTTTTTTTAAATGGGAACCATTCATATATTATAAATACTCTAATGGGGAGGTACCCTACAGTTTTATAAATTTTTGAATAATTTATTTTAAGTGACTAGGAAGTAAGGAAAATTGAGAAAAAATGTTTTATGGCTCATAATTTAATTCAGCTCAATAAAAATTTTAAATATCTTTTGTATCCAAAATGCTGTGCTAGGTATTATATACACAAATGCACGCATATTGCATGTGTTAGTTATTCAATGATAGGTAAAATGTAAAAACAAATAGAATTTAAAACATACAGCAAACATTGCATTGCATACCATGGACCTCAGATGGACTAATAATTTTTGTCTTTTAACTGTTGAAAAGAAATTTTTGGTTGTAGAGGTATGAGTATGAGAGACATGTTATAACAAGATCTAAAGAAAGTATGTACATTTTAATTTGTTAAGACATATATTCCCTTCTCCCTTAATATTTCATTTTAACCTGAAGATAAAATTATATAGAATGACAGGAAATAGGTGACTTTTGAAAAGTTTTGCTGCATTTGGATGTCTATCTCTGTATCATCTCTATCTTTATCTCTATCCACATACACATACATCCATATACATATTCATTTGTGTATGCAAATTGTTTGCCAGTATGTAAAGCATCGCAACCCTCATTACATCAACCACCAGTGAAGATGAGAAGCATTCTATAAGATAGATGAGTTTTAGATCCTTTCTGAAGGGTTGCAGTGGTTGTGAGTTGGCCATGGCCACATAGTTGGTATGCTTCAGTTTCAATTTAAACCTGGGTCTAAGTTGAGCACTCTACCCATTCTTGTGCTGCCTCTCATATCCTACCATATTACAAAGGGGAAAAAAGCAACAGCTGCATCGCATGGTGTAGCAATAGTTTTATCTAATTCAACACCATAAATAATTTGAAGAGCTTCCCTTTCTGAACCTTGATCTCATAAAAATGCAGATGAACCAACACTCTTTTCAGGTTGTATACAGCTCTCTTTTCACTTTTAAAGATAAAGTAGAAAGGGACCATGGAACCTGTTTAGTCCAACCCTTTAATTTTTCACTTTAATCTTTGATTTTTTCAGTCTATTCACTAGAGCAGTTGTTTCCTACTTTGTGTAGTGATAGTCTCACTTTTTACCCCCAAAATTGTTACATTCTCTTCTCCCTCTTGCTCCCCAACCTTCTCGTAAGCCTATATGTAACAAAATATATTGTATTTGTCCCTGGCAAATGGGTTCCTTATCCATTCATATTTAAAAATACCTACATCTTTAAAATAAAATGAGAATAGTTTCTGTGGAACGATTGTTCCTTCATTCCATTTGTAGGGCATGTATTTTCAAAATTGAGAAACATACATAAAATATCATTTTGTAATTTTATCATTTATAATGCTTTTTCATAAATCCACTAGTCACTTTATCTTTTTGGCACAGAATATAAGTTTGAGAACCTTATAGTGATTTATTTATAATACTTTTTTTTCCAAAAATATACACAAAATACACAAGTTTCAAGGAAGCTATTTTTATTAAAAAGTGAACTTGCTTCATAGTTTTTGAAAGAGTTGGGTATTTTAATTATTTAAAAAAATCTAATTTTTTTTTCCTGTGGAAAAATTCTCTCACCTTGCCAGCATGTTCCCTGTGTATACATTCAAGTGTCATTTCAGTCTCAAGCTCTCTGCCTCTAAAACAGCCAGACAGAGCAAACATGTAATTCACCAATAATGACATTTGTGAATCCCAATGATAAATACAGTGCATCATTTCTTCTGGATTTGGACTTTTAAACTTTGTGTTCCCACTACTTAGTAAAGTTTAATGAAGTCTGCTTGTACTTGTTTCAGCTGTGTCAGTAGATTTGCTCTTCCTCCTCTTCTTGTATTATCTGTAAAGGAACAATACTCTTTAATATAAAAAATGTTTTTATTGGTTTACATTATTTTTACATTACAAACTTTTACAGATTATTTTCAGTTCATGAGAAGTTTATTGTAATGAAATAAAACAGGTAAGTAAAACTAAGAATACAATGACCCTATATGAAAGTAGTTGCAACATTCCACATTTATAGCAACGTTCCTGCCCCCACTTCTGTACTTAAAAAAATAAACAGACATTTATTTTGTACCCCTTCTATCTCTCCACCCCACTGGGAAAAAAGAAAAATAAATTTATTGTAACAAATATTCATAGTCAAGTAAAACAAATTCCCTTAATGGCTATATGCAAACATATCCACACATATTTATAGTTATTTGTGTGTAGATATCTGTTTTGTTGTTCAGTCACTCAGTCATGTTTGACTCTTCATGACCCCATGGACCATACTGTTCATGGGGTTTTCATGGCAAAAGCACTAGAGTTGTTTGCCATTTCCTTTTTTCAGTGGATAAAAGTAAACAGAGGTTTAATGAGTTGCTGAGGCTCACACAACTAGTAAGTGTCTGAGGCCAGATTTGAACTCAGATATTCCTGACTCCATCTATCCGTTGAGACACCTAGCTGCCTCCCATAACTCCTTCAAAATTTGTCATTTTCCTTTTTTGTCCTCTTTGCCACTGTGATAGGTGTAAGATGTAATCTCAGAATTGTTTTAATTTGTATTTCTCTAATTAGCAGTAATTTGGAATATTTCTTCATATGGCTATAAATAGCCTGGGTTTCTTCTCTTAAGAATTGCCTGTTCAAGGCAGTTTTCAGAAGAAGAATTTAAAGATATCTATAGTCATATGAAAAAATGCTCTAAATCACTATTGATTTGAAAAATGCAAACCCAAACAACTCTTAGGCACCACATCTCTCCTGTCAGATTGGCTAACATGACAAAACAGGAAAATGATAAATGCTAGAGAGGATGTGGGAAAATTGGAATATTGTTACATTGTTGGTGGAGTTGTGAACTGATCCAGCCATTCTGGAGAGCAATTTGGCACTATGCCCAAAGGGCTATAAAAATGTGCATACCCTTTGACCCAGCAATACCACTTCTAGGGCTGTATTCCAAAGAGATCACACAAGTGGGAAATGGATCAGTGTGTACAAAAATATTTATAGCAGCTCTTTTTGTGGTGGCAAAGAATTGGAAATCAAGGGGATGTCCAACAACTGGGGAATGGCTAAACAAATTGTGGTATATGAATGTAATAAAATACTATTGTGCTATAAGAAATGAGGAGCAGACAGACTTCATTACAACCTGGAAAGACTTATATGAACTGATGCTGAGTGAGGGGAGCAGAACCAGGAAGGAGATCATTATACACAATCACAGACAAATGGTATCTGAAAGGACTCTGATAGAGTTGGCTCCTCTCATCAATGCAAGGTTCAAAGAAAGCTCCAAAAGCCTCCTGATGGGAAAAGCTATGCACATCCATAGAGAGAATTATGGACTCTGAATGTAGATTCATGCAAAATATTTGCTCTCTTTTTTTCTTTCTTTTTTGGTTTCATTTCTTCTGTCTCATGATTCATTCCATTGGCTATAATTCTTCTTTACAACTGAACCATTATGTAAGTAAGTTCAACGTGAAGGTAAATGTAGAACCTACATTGGATTGCATGCCATCTGGTGGGGGGAGGGGAGAGGAGAGGGAAGAAGAGAAAAGTTGGAGCCCAAAAACTTGTGGAACTGAGTGTTGTAAACTAAAATTAAAAAATAAGTTTATAAAAAAAGAATTGCCTGTTCATATTCTTAGATTACTCATCAAATGGGAAATGGTTCTTATTCTTATAAATTTGAATTGGTTGCTTACATATATTGAAAATGAAACCTATATAAGGGAAATTAGCTGCAAAACTTTTCAAAGTTGTTTCTCTTTTCATTTTAGTTTTGGACTTCTGGGAGCCAAGATGGTAGAATAAGCAGTAATTTCCATTAACTCTCCCATATTCACCTCCAAACAACTGTAAAATAGTGCCCCAAAATAAATCCAGGAACAGCAAAACAAGCAAAAAGATGGAGTGAAACAATCTTTGAGCCCAAGAATCTTGGAAGATTAACAGGAAAGGTTTCACTTGGGGAAAAGGAGAGGGCAGTCCAGGATAGGAAGCATCTCAGCAGGCCAGCACCAAGTCCCAACTCAGCAAACCAGTGGTAGACCCTGAGCCCTAGTGTGGTGGAACAGACAAACACCAACACAAGGACCCCCCACATGCCTCAGAATAGCTAGAGAAGTAAGAAGATCCCAGGTCTGACAACTACCATGTACTTCAGCATAGGCCTGTGCAAACAGGCAACCTCCATGTATATTAGTGTATCCCTGGGGAAATACATAAACATGCACTAGAACCCCAGCTCAGCACCAGGCAAGCTGCTAGACCCCTACAGCCTCCAGAAGCTTCAGACACCCCACACCTCATCCCTCAACACAGCATCAGGCATGAGAGTCTCCCAAGGGCTTCAAGGCAAAATCAGTGCAGCACCAGGAAACAGCCAGGGTCTGCAGCTCTGGCACAAGAAGCCTGACACAGTGTCCTTTCAACAGTAGAAGCAGAGCTCAAATTTAAAAGAAAGAATAAGGCCAAAAAGATGAAAAAACCCAACAAAAAATAATCTGACCATAGAAAATTATTATGGTGACAGGGAAGATCAAGACACAAACTCAGAAGAAGACAATAAAGCCAAAACACCTATGTGAAAAACCCCAAAGCAAAACAGGAAGTTGTCTCAAGCACAGAAAGAGCTCATGAAAGAGCTCAAAAAGGAGATTAGAAAATCATATAAAAGAGATAGAAGAAAAATTGGGAATAGAAATGATAGTGAAGCAAGGGAATTATGAAAAAAGAGTCAACAGGTTGGAAAAGAAAATACCTATTTAAAGAATAGAAAAGGCCAAAGGGAAAGGAGATACAAAAATCAACTGAAGAAAACAACTCCTTAAAAAGTACAATTGACCAAATAGAAAGAAAAGTAAAAAAAGCTAATTTCACAGAAATTAGGCATAATACATCAAGGGAAAAAATGGTCATTCAATGAAATGAAAGGATTTCAAGCTGTCATAAGGAGAAGACCAGAATTAAACCAAAAATTTGATCTCCAATATCAAGACCTAAGAGAAGCATAAACGCGTAAAAAGGGATAATAAAATCTAAGTATTCAACAGAGCTAAACTGTTTATATCTCTACCTGGGAAGATGATGCTTGTAATTCTTAAAAATTGCAACACTTGTTCTCCTGCATTTTTGAAGACCATAATATTGGAAAGGTGATACCTTGGCAGAACTAGACATAAATAGAGTGATATAAGACGAATTTGGGGGAATTACATAAAAAAATTAAGGGATGAGAAAGAGGAGTACACTGGATGCAGAAGGAAGGGAGAGGTAGAATGGAGTAAATTATTTCACATGAAGAGGCATCTACTTATTAGAGCATAGGGGAAGATAGGAGAGTGAATGATGGGCATCACTTGAACATTATGCTCATTGGTATTGGTCAAAAGAGGGAATAATATACACAATGAGTTGAATATAGAAATCTTACCCTATAGGGAAGGAGGAAGAGAGGGGATTAAATAAAGGGGGGAGGACTGTCAGAAGGGAGGGCAGATTGGGGGACGTGGTATAAAGAAGCAAAACACTGGTGATGAGGAAAAGGGTGAAAGGAAGGAGAGGACATTAGGAAAAGAGAGGACAAGAGGAAAAAATAGGATGGAGGGAAACACAGAGATAGTAATCATAGCTGTGATGTAAATGGGATGAACTCTCCCGTAAAATAGAAGTGGATAGCAGAATGGATCAAAAACCAGGATCCTACAATATGTTGCTTACAAGAAATACACTTGAAGCAGAGAGACACACACACAGAATAAAGGTAAGGGGCTAGAGCAGAATCTATTATGCTTCAGCTAAAGTAAAAAAAAAGGTAGGGGTAGTGATCCTTATCTCAGACAAAATAAAAGCAAAAATAGACCTAATTAGAAGAAATAAGGGATTTTGCTAAAAGTTACCATAGACAATGAAGAAATATCAACATATATGTACCAAGTGGTACATCATTCAAATTCTTGAAGGAGAAGTTAAGTGAATTGCAGGAAGAAAAAGAGAGCAAAACATTAGCAGTGGGGAACCTCAACTGTCCTCTCTCAGAACTTGATAAATCCAACCAAAAAATAAACAAGAAAGAAATAAGGAGGAGACTAGAATATCATAAAAGTCAGATATGACAGAACTTTGGAGAAAACTGAATGGGAACAGAAAGGAATATACCTTTTTCTCAGCAACATGTGGCATGTACACAAAAATTGGCCATGTAATAGGGCATAAAAATCTCAAGATCAAATATAGAAACACAGAAATATTAACAAAGGACAATGGGAAGAGGTTAAAAAGTAATTGGAAACTAAATAATCTAATCCCAAAGAATAAGTAGGTCAAAGAACAAATCATAGAAATAATCAACGATTTCATTAAAGACACAAGATATCAAAATTTATGGGATGCAGTCAAAGCAGTACTTAGGGGAAATTGTATTTCTCTAAATTCTTATGTCAACAAAATAGAAAAAGAACAGATCGATTAATTGCATATGCAACAACAACAACAACGACAACAAAAAATTAGAAAAGGAACAAATTAAAAATCCCTAATCAAGTACCAAATTGGAAATCCTGAAAATCGAAGGTGAGATTAATAAGATTGAAAGTAAAAAAAAAACAAATAACCATTGAGCTAATAAATAACTCTATGAGCTGGTTTTATGAAAAAAACCCAATAATATAGATGTCATTGGTTAATTTGTTTAAAAAAAAAGAAAGAAGAGAACCAAATATCCTCTATCAAAAATGAAAAGGGTGAATTTGCTACAATGAAGAAGAAATTGGAACAATCATCAGGAAATATTTTGCCCAATTATATGCCAATAAATATGATAATTTCAACAAAATCAATGAATATTTACAAAAAGAAAATCACCCAGATTAACAGATCAGGAAATAAAATGACTAAATAACCCCACCTTAGAAAAAGAAACAAACTCCCTAAAACAAATTCTGAGGGCCAGCTAGGTTCACAAGGGAATTCTACCCACATTTAAAGAACAACTAATTCCAATACTACACAAACGATTTGGAAAAATAGGTGGAGTCCTAAAAAACTTCTTTTATGACTCAAATATGATGGTGATATTTAAATTAGGCAGAGCTAAAACAGAGAAAGAAAATTATAGACCAATTTCCCTAATGGTTATCAGTGCAAAAATTCTGAACAAAATATTAGCAAGGTGACTACAGCAGTATATCACAAGGGTTATACACTATGACCAGGTGGGATTTATAACTGGAATGCAGTATTGGTTCAATATTAAGAAAACTATCAGCATAATTGATCATATCAATAACAAAACCAAAGAAATCATATGATTATCTCAATAGATGCAGAAAACACTTTTGACAAAATACAGCACCCATTCTTATTAAAAGTACTAGAGAACATAGGAATAAAGTGAGCATTCCTGAAAATGATAAGTGGTATCTAACTAAAACCACTAGCAAGCATTATCTACATTGGGAGTATTGCTAGAAGTCTTTCCAGTAAAATCAGGAGTGAAGCAAGGATGTCCATTATCACCACTATTATTTAATATAGTACTAAAAATATTATCTGTAGCAATAAGAGAATAAAAAAATCAAAGGAATTAGAACAGGCAATGAGGAACCAAAACTATCACTCTTTGCAAATGATATGATGGCATACTTTGACAACGCTGGAAACTCAAACAGAAAACTACTCCAGATAATTAACAACTTTAGCAAAGTTGCAGGATATAAGATAAACTCATATAAATCATCAAAATTTCTTTATATGGCTAATGAAGCCCAGCAGCAAGACATAGAAAGAGAAATTCCATTTAAAATAACTGTAGAAAATATAAAATATTTGGGAATCTACCTCCAAGACAAACCCAGGAACTATATGAACACAATTACAAAACACTTTTCACAGAAATAAAATCAGATCTAAACAATTGGGAAAATATCAATTGCTCACAGGTAGGCCGAACCAATATAATAATAACAATTCTGCCTAAACTAATTTACTTATTTGGTGACAATACCAATCAAACTCTCAAAAATTATTTTATAGAGGTAGAAAAAATAACAACAAATTCATCTGGAAGAACAAAAGGTCAAGAATATCAAGGGAATTAATGAAAAATGAAATACAAAGGAAGGTGGCTTAGCAATACCAGACCTCAAACTATGTTTTAAAGCAGTAATCATCAAAACTATCTGATATTAGCTAAGAAATAGAGTGGTGGATCAGTGGAATAGGTTAGGTTCACAAGACACAGTAGTCAATGACCATCATAACATAATGTTTGATAAACCCAGCCTCACTATTTGACAACAACTGCTGGGAAAACTGGAAAACAATGGAACACAAAGTAGGTATAGATCAGTATTTCACACTGTATACCAAGATAAGGTGAAAATGGGTGCATGATTTAGACATAAAGGGTGATGTCATAAGCAAATTAGAAGAGCAAGGAATAGTCTACCTGTCACAGGTGGAGGGGGGGAAGAATTCCTGACCAAACAATAGATAGAGAGCATTATGAAATGTAAAAAGAGATAATTTTAATTATATTAAATAAAAAGTTTTTGTACAAACAAAACCAATGGAACCAAGATTAGAAGGAAAGCAGAAAGCTGGGAAACAATCTTTCCAGCAAGAGTCTCTGAAAAAGGTATAATTTCTAAAATATATAGAGAACTGAGTCAAATTTATGAGAATGCAAGAAATTCCTCAATTGATAATCAAAAGTTATGAACAGCCAGTTTTCAAATGAAGAAATCAATGCTATTTATAGGAATATGAAGAAGTGCTCTAAGTCACTTTTGATTAGAGAAATGCAAATTAAAACAACTCTGAGATACCACCTCGCACCTATCAGATTGGCTAATATGACAAAAAAGGAAAATAATAAATGTTGGAGAGGATGTGGGAAAGTGGAGACACTAATGTACCTTTGGTGGAGTTGTGAATTGATCCAACCATCCTGGAGAGGAATTTGGAACTATGCCCAAAGGGCAACCAAACTGTATGCATACCCTTTGATCTAACGATACCACTACTAGGTCTGCATCCTACAGAGATCATAAAAAAGGGAGAAGGACCTACATGTGCAAAAATATTTATAGCGCCCCTTTTTGTGGTGGCAAAGAACTGAAAATTGAGGGGATGCCCATCAACTGGGAAATGGTTGAACAAGTTGTGGTATGTGAATGTAACGGAATACCATTGTGAAACAAGAAATGATGAACAGGTAGATTTCAGAAAAACTTGAAATGACTTGTATGAACTGATGGAAAGGGAAATGAGCAGAACTAGGAAAATATACAGTATCAGCAAGATTGTGCACATCAGAACACAGTATCAGCAAGATTGTGTGATGATCAACTATGAATGACTCAGCTCTTCTCAGCAACACAGTGATCTAGAACAAGTACATAGAACTCACAAAGGAAAATGCTATCCACATACAGATATAGAACTGATGGATTCTGAATGCAGATCAAAGCATATTTTTCCACTTACTTTATTCTTTTTGTGTTTTTATTCCTTTCAATCTGGTTCTTCTTTTACAACTATGAAAAATATGGAAATATGTTTTGCATGATAGCACATATATAACCTATATCAAATTGTGTACCATTTTCAGAAGAGGATAGGGGAGGGGCAGGGGAAGGGGGAGAAAATTTTAGAACTCAAAATCTTTTAAAAATGAATGCTAAAATTGTCTTCACATGTAATTGGGAAATACTATTAATATTAGTTTTGTTAGATTTGTTTGTTAAAAATATATAATCTAAATTATCTATTTTATCAACTACAATCTTCTTTGTTCATTGTTTGGTCATGAACTTTTCCCTCCTATCTATAGACTTAATACGTAATTTTCCCTATGTTTCTTTAATTTGTTTAGGATGTGACCTTTTATATCTAGGTCACATTCCCATTTGGAGTTTATTGTTGTATGGATCTGCAGTATGAGTTTAAATGTAATTTTTTCTGTACTGCTATTTATTTTCCTGGCAGTTTTTTTCAAATAGTCTATCCTTATTTCAGTAGCTGGAGTCTTCGTGTTTATCAACTACTAGGAAATTAGATACATTTGCTTCCATATGTTGTGGACCTAGTATAGCTAGCTGGTTTTAACTTTATTGTTGAAAATTAAAAACTATTATTAAATAAATATTACATAATAATTAAATCTATGACTGTTTTGAGTTATTATACTTTTTCAAACATGTTACAGTCTTTTTTGAGAAATCAGTCCATCATACTGTACTTACCAAAATGAATGAAGTTGAGAATTATACCAGATATAATGGAATTCTTAACTTACACATATACTTTGAGTTTATAGATTGCATACTCAAATATAGTGTGACAACACAACTCATCTGTGTCAGGAGCCTGCCCAACTACCAGGAGGTAGTGGTGGCAAGTTGTGCAAGCATTTTGATTTAAAATATACTGGCTCAGTTTTGACCTTCTTTGTTGTTTGCACATGCTTTATTAAATAATTACCATTCTACAGTGGGAGTGAATTTTCTGTGTTATTCTCAATTCTGTTGAATTTGATTTTGCCTTTGTTTTTATTGAAAAAAGTAGATGTATTTATGTTGGAGTCATATTAGAATATCCAATCATTTTGGCCCATCCCTGAGATCATCTGACATATCCTACAGATTGGAAAACATGTCAACAGAGGAAGGTTATGGTGCTTCTTCAAGAATGATTCTTTTGATACCCCAAGCTATTGAGATTCCTGTGTTGCATAGGCTCTACCCTACTAGTGTTTAGTTTGTTACTACACTGTACTTTATACTGTATACAGTGATTGGCACTCCAACCTGATGAACAATTCTGGTAAATATACCTTCAGTGCGTGATAATGCAACCTTCAAAGGCTATAAACTGAAGTTCATGTACCTGTTCCTGGCCTCCTTAAACCAAGATTAATACACACATACACACACACAGAGGAAGGAGATGCAATACATGTTTAAGACCCATTGAAGAAGAATTTTCAGATTACAGAGCTTTTATGTCTCTTATCTCTTTGTTGCAGACTGTCTCTCACCTTTAAGTATCTGCTCTTCATTCATATCCACACACTCCTCCTGTCCTCCCTTCTTTCCCTTTCCTATTGACCATGTATCCCATCAGCGAAACTGAACTAGTAGGAGAGATCAAATCCAGCCTGAAGTGGAGATAGACACACACATCAAGTACTCATCAAAGATAAATATAGATGCAAGAAAATAGTCATTAATGATTAGAGAAATGCAGATTAAAACTATCTTGAGATATCCTTTTATACCTATCAGACTAAAATGATAGAAGGAGAAAGTGACAAATATTGGGGAAGATGTGGAAAAATTGGGACACTAATTCATTGTTGGTGGAACTGTCAACTGATCCAACTATTTTGGAGATCAATCCAGATTTATTCCCAAAGTTATTAAACTGACTATATCTTTTGACCCAGCAATACCATTACTTGGCCTATTTCCAAAGATGATTAGGGAAAAATGGAAAAGAACCTATATGTTCTAAAAGGTATATAGCAGCAGTCTTTGTGGTGGCAAAGAATTGGAAATTACAGGGATGTTAATCAATTGAGGAATGACTGAACAAATTATAGCATGTGATTGTGATGGAATACTATTGCGCTATAAGAAATGATGAACTCTGGGCGGAGCCAAGATGATGGCTGGAAAGCAGGGACTTGGATGAGCTCCCACCCAGGTCCCTCCAAAAACCTATAAAAATCACTCCAAACAAATCCTAGAGCTACAGAACCCATAGAATAGCAGAGGGAAGCAGGGCTCCAGTCCAGACCAGCCTGGATGGCTGCTGGGTAAGGTCTATCCTATGGAGCTAGGAGCTGAGCAGAGCAGAGCCCAGTGTGGGCTGCGCCCAGACCAACCAGACTGGGAGCCGGGTGGAACAGGCCCCAGAACCCTGAATCAGTAAGCTGTGGCAGTTACCAGGCTTCTCAAACCAAAAACACCAAAGACAACAGAGAAGATAAGTGGGAAAAGCTGTGGGGAGTGAAAGGAATTTGCAGCCCTCAAGCTTGGAACAAAGTACTCTTTACTCTATAAGTAGTCATACCCCAACGAAAAACTCAAGGGTCAAGTAGTTGGCTGGGAACATGGCCAGGCAGTGAAAACAGACTCAGATTCAGACTCAGACTTTGGAATCTTTCTTTGGTGACAAAGAAGACCAAAACATACAGACAGAAGAAGTCAACAAAGTCAAAGAGCCTACATCAAAAGCCTTCAAGAAAAAACATGAATTGGTCTCAGACCATGGAAGAGCTCAAAAAGGATTTGGAAAAGCAAGTTAGAGAAGTAGAGGAAAAATTGAGAAGAGAAATGAGAGTGATGCAAGAAAACCATGAAAAACAAGTCAATGACTTGCTAAAGGAGACCCAAAAATATACTGAAGAAAATAACACCTTAAAAATAGACTAACTCAAATGGCAAAGGAGCTCCAAAAAGCCAATGAGGAGAAGAATGCCTTGAAAGGCAGAATTAGCCAAATGGAAAAGGAGGTCCAAAAGACCACTGAAGAAAATACTACCTTAAAAATTAGACTGGAGCAAGTAGAAGCTAGTGACTTTATGAGAAGTCAAGATATTATGAGACAGAACCAAATGAATGAAAAAATGGAAGACAATGTGAAATATCTCATTGGAAAAACCACTGACCTGGAAAATAGATCCAGGAGAGATAATTTAAAAATTATTGGACTACATGAAAATCACGGTCAAAAAAAAGAGGCTAGATATCATTCTTCAAGAAATTATCAAGGAGAACTGCCCTGATATTCTAGAGCCACAAGGCAAAATAGAAATTGAAAGAATCCACTGATCGCCTCCTCAAAAAGATCCCAAAATGAAGACTCCTAGGAATATTGTCGCCCAATTCCACAGCTCCCAGATCAAGGAGAAAATACTGCAAGGATCCAGAAAGAAACAATTTGAGTATTGTGGAAACACAATCAGGGTAATACAAGATCTAGCAGCTTCTACATTAAGGGATTGAAGGGCTTGGAATATGATATTTCAGAGGTCAGTGGAGCTAGGATTAAAACCAAGAATCACCTACCCAGCAAAACTGAGTATCATGCTCCAGGGCAAAATATGGATTTTCAATAAAATAGAGGACTTTCAAGCTTTCTCAGTGAAAAGACCAGAGCTGAATAGAGAATTTGACTTTCAAACACAAGAATCAAGAGAAGCATGAAAAGGCAATCAAGAAAGAAAAATCATAAGGTACTTACTAAAGTTGAACTGTTTTGTTTACATTCCTACATGGAAAGATGATGTGTATAATTCATGAGACCTCAGTATTAGGGTAGCTGAAGGGAATATACATACATACATATATATATATATATATATATATATACACACACACACATGCACACACACATATGTATGTGTGTGTGTGTGTGTGTGTGTGTGCATATATACACATAGACAGAGGGCACAGGGTGAGTTGAACATGAAAGGATGATATCTAAAAAAAAATCAAATTAATTGATGAGTGAGGAATATATTGAGAGAGGGAGTAAAGGAGAGATAGAATAGGGTAAATTGTCTCACATAAAAGTGGCAAGAAAAAGCAGTTCTGATGGGAGGGAAGTGGAGGCAGGTAAGAAGGAATGAGTGAATCTTGTTCTCATTAGAATTGACCTGAGCAGGGAATAACATACACACTCAATTAGGTATCTTACCCCACAGGAAAGAAGGAGGAAGGGGATAAAAAAGGGGGGACAATAGAGGGGAGGGCAGATACGGGGAGGAGGTAATCAAAAGCAAACACTTTTGAAAAGGGATAGGGTCAAGGGAGAAAATTGAATAAAGGGGAATAGGATAAGAAGGAGCAAAATATAGTTAGTCTTTCACAACATGAGTATTGTGGAAGGGTTTTGCATAATGATACACATGTAGCCTGTGTTGAATTGCTTGCCTTCTTAGGGAGACTGGGTGGGGAGGGAAGAGGGGAGAGAATTTGGAACTCAAAGTTTCAAAAGCAGATGTTCAAAAAAAAGTTTTTGCATGCAACTAGTAAATAAGATATACAGGCAATGGGGCATAGAAATCTATCTTGCCCTACAAGAAAGTTAGGGAAAAGGGAATGGGGGGGAGTGGGGTGACAGAAGGGAGGGTTGACTGGGGAACGGGGCAATCAGAATATATGCCATCTTGGAGTGGGGGGAGGAAAGAAATGGGGAGAAAATTTGTAATTCAAACTCTTGTGAAAATTAAAGCTGAGAACTAAATATATTAAATAAATAAATAACAATAAAAAAAGAAATGATGAGTTCAGTGATTTTTGAAAAACATGGAAAGACTTGCCCAAAATAATGAAGACTGAAATGAGCAGAACCAAGGGAACATTATATACAGTAACAGCAATACTGTTTTAAGAACAACTTTGAGTGAATATACACAATTTGTGTATAAATACACAAATTAAATAGATGTAGAGAATAATTTTATGTGTATGTGTGTATATATGTGTGTATATGTATGGGGGCTCTCAGCCACTGGAAATGTGGCATGGTACTCTGGGCAAGCCATTGTTAGGAGTCTCCTGGCTTGTCAACCCAGATGTTGATGCTTTCCTGGTAACTGTGAATTGTGATTTGGTCTGTTTACATTGTGTATGCTTGTAGTTTGTTTGTATTTGCTCTGAAGTTCAGGTTGCTGGCTTTTCCTCCTGAACTAAGTAAATGATATTTGTATGTTGGACTGATATAAGATTGTTAACCCATTGATGTTACTTTCCTTAGTAAAGCAAATCAAAGAACATGTCCTGGCAGCTCTTGTTGTTGGGCTTGTGTTGGTCTTTCACCCCTACAATAGTTGCTAACCAAATTTTTGCAACAATCGGGGCTAACAAGATATAGTACTAGAAAACTTCTCTCTCAGGGCTATTCTTAAAATATTGAGGAAAATAGTAATTGCTCACCCTCTTGGAACTCAACTTTTGAGTATGAATATGAGTTGAGAGAGTAAATGCAGAGTGGTTGTTACAGTAATAAAAACTATGAAAGTAACTCTAGCTTTTCTGCAAAATGAGAAAGTGGTAGGGCTGGATAAGAGCCATAATCACTGGTGCAAATACTTTATAGTGTCACATGATTTACAATAAAACAACTTTAAGAGCTTCCATTGAGTTAGAAAACCTGGGTTCAGATCTCACATCAGGACTTACCTGTGTGATGTTGGGCAAGTCATAACCTCCTTGGGACTTAGTTTCCTTACCTGTAATATGAGGAATTTCAACTAGATGTCCTCTAAGTTCCCTCTTAGCTTAGAACCATGATCCTATGAACTCAAGATCTTATTAATCACTCAATATAAGTGGATGATAACATTACATGGCTCCTCTGAAAAATACATTAAATAGCTTGTTCATGCATGGAATCTTTCTCCTTTAATACCAAAATGTCATTTGGACTTCCTAGGGTAAACTTCTTAATTATGTCAAGGAAAGATAGACATTGAAGACTTTAAATTTGAATTCATGGATCATACTGAATCGATGTATAAAGGCAATATTTAGAAATACCCTGTTTTCCTCTAGATGAGACATGAGATCTGTCATGAAGAAAACTGTGCATTTCAAGAAACTTACTGGCATTTTGAAATCAAAGTTGAATGGGAATAATCTATTTAAGACAGTCAACACCAGTGTGAAATGAGTGTTAGTGGAACTATAAAGTTGGACCGTAACAGATTTCAGTTATTCTTCCAAAAACCCAAACCCATACAGTATTAATGAAGCACAGAGCTAATCATCCTATGGCAGCTGTGAAAAGATCAACAGATTTCCTTTGCAAAAAGAAAAGAGTTTTGATTGACATTCTCAAAGCACATGGCAAAGAAAGTTGAAAACTTATGGAAATACGTTTGGGATATGCAGACATCACTTGCCTGCCATTGTTAAAACTGACAATAGAAACTTGGTATTTGTTGAATGTGACTGATTTGTTTTACTATGGAGTAGATATGAAACAGCAAAGATCCAGGAACGGAATCCAAAGACCCTCTATAGGTGAAATCCAAAAGAATCAAGTCAATAATGTGGTGACAAAGAAACATAGGACAAATGGCTGAAACATGCACTAAAAAAATAGAAATGGGGAAGTTTATGATTACAATTCAGAATCTTAATGTTGCCTTCAGGAATTATAGATAGATTATCCCTAAGGAAACCAGACATATTGTTCAATGCAGATTATACAAGGAAACAGTAGAAACTGAGTAACGTATCACTTCAGACTGAAAAAATTTTACACATGTTAAATACATAGGAAGACATGACATAGTAGCATATATCAAAATCACACTATCTTTTACAAACTAACAGATGACAACTCTCCGTACTAATCACAGACCCCAAAATATCCTTGAGTATTCCACAAATAAAATCTGTTAGAACTGGAGCCTCATTATAGACAGAACTATTGCCCATATTTGCCTGTGTATCACATTGATCCATAAAAAATTTAAGAACATTTATTTACATATCACTATACTGAGTACTTAAAAATGTCCAAACTATGCGCAAGGAAAAGCTTTAAAAAATTTAGATAGTGAACAGAAGAAATTAAAATCATATGGGTATAGTGTATCAGTTTCCTCAACTGTAAAATGGGGAGTATGAGAGATAGCACCTATTTCATAGAGTTGTTAGGAGGACCAAATTAGAAAATATTTGTAAAGTGCTAGCATAATACCTGGCACACAGGAGGTGCTTAATTAATACTTGTTTCCTTCTTCTTCCATATTGGAGTTGTCCCCAAAAATCCTTAGTGAGATTCCAAAATACGAGTTTACACCTCAATACTTTCATTTACTGCACAATAGATTGCATAAAAGAACAAAAACAAGATAGTGGTTTATTCCCAGAACACTTCTATCTGAATTCTATCCAAAAATATGTCTGATTTCAGGGTGATAATAATTATACTTATTATTTACATGAAAAGAGAGGTCTCATACTTGGTGATTATAGTCAATCAAAATTATTATTTCCAGGCTAATCAATCACAGAATGCTTCTCTTCTTTTTTCTCTTTGCACTCCTTCAGAGATCTCATAAGATCCTATGAATTCATTTATTACCTCAGGGCAGCTGACTGCCTGATTCATGTGTCTAGCCACCACCTTTCTTAATGATTTCAGTTCTCTATCATTACCTGCCTATTTAGTGCTAACTCAGTGATCTCTAGACATCTAAGACTCAACAAGTCCTCAAAAGAACTCATTATTTTCCCCCATTAGACCCAACCCTCCCCCAAACTTCTCTCCATCTGTTTAGGACACCTCCCATTCACCTAATCACTCTTGACCTTGGTATCATCTTTAATTTCTTGCTCTCCCCCATGACCAAGTTTTGTTAATTCTTCTTCCACATCAGCTACTCTTCTCAGTTTTGACTCTAAGAACATTATACTTTCCCCAGAATAAGCTCATCACTATAAATCTCATGTTCATGGAGATTGCTTCAGCTTTGGCACTCAACTTCTCTTCAGTACATTCAGTTTCTCCGCATTCTGATTGGAGAACTGGAGAGCAGAGCAAAAAACTCCTTCCAAAGCCTGTCTTTATAGAGGGCTCAGAATTTCCAGCCAACTTCTGATTTCCCACCTGCTGCTCTGCTTTGTTTGACTCTACGAACATCATACACCTGTACCAGGTAGCCTCTCCCTCTCCCCCCTTCCTTTGTGTATTGTTTTTTCCAAATTAGATTGTAAGCTCCCTGAAGACAAGAATTGTCTTTTTCTATGTGCCTGGGACATAGTAGACTCTTAATGAATATTTATTGACACCATCTCATACATTTCTCTCCCTCTCTCTCAAGAACACTTAAGGCTCTCATCACTTCTTACCTGGACTACTGAAATAACTCTTGTCTTTCTCCTTTCTAGTCATCATCCACATATTTGACAAAAGAAAACACCTGTAGCACAGTTCTGAACATGTCATCTTCATGATAAAAACAACACCGAAAAACAACAACTGCAACAAAAACCAACTTCAGTGACTCCCTATTGCTGCTCCCTAGTACCAAATGAAAAACTGCGCCTTTCATTTAAATTCCTTTATAGTCTGGCTCAAATCTATCTTTCCAGATGGATTTTACATTACAGTTCCCATGTACTTAATGTTCCAGTCAAACTGGACTTCTTATTGTTCCTTGTCCATAAAAGGTTCCATATCCTGCTGCTGTATCTTTGTACAGCCTTTTCTCTGAGCTTGAAATGCATTCTTGCCCCAAATAGAGCAATTTGGTATGAACAGTGCTGGTCATGTCGTAGACTCATAATAAGTACAAATAAATATTTGTTGAATTGAATTGTTAGGTATAATGTTCAAGTATTTGGCTCTTCTTAACTGATCTTTTGTGGCTGGGTACTTAGGAGCCACTACTTTGTGGTCAAACACAGCTAGGTCCTGAATTAAAAGGAATAAATCCTCTGAAGTAGTGATGTTATTCGAATCCACACTGCATATTTTATTGGGCAGGAATCGATGACCATATTTTATATAATTATAACTTTGAAAAATCTGAATTCAAAAACATGTGACCACTTCATGGAATTCATTATTTGCACTAATAGAGGACGAGGTGTATGTTTTGTTTTTAATTTTGTTTACTTTTGGATTCACGTCCATTCTAGACCAGAAGTCCCTCCATTATACCATCATACTCTTTTCCAGATACTTGGTACTGTCATCTGGTTCAGTATTGCAAACCAAGAAACTCTAGAGTGCCACCTTGACTTCTGCCTTCACCATTAGGACTTCCTGATCTTTCATCTGCCCTGAAGCTTATTTTTCTTTTATATATTATCTTCCCCAATTAGTCTGCGAGCTCCTTGAAAGAGCTTTTCTTATTTGTATTTTCAGTGCTTGGCACACAGTAAGCACTTAATAAATGCTTTTTTTCATTCATTCATTCTCAAAGCTAAGGTAAATGAAGTTCAAAGAGCTTTACTTAAGGTCATACAGGTAATAAATAGCAGAGCCACGATCCAAACCCAGATGTTCTGATTCCAAGTCCAGTGTTTCTCCTAACACACTATGCTGTCTCTCAATAATTAAAGGAAGTTAGGTTGTGTGTATGTGTGTGCATGCATGTGTATAAAACACAGAATAAGAAAAAAAAAGTCCACCACATACAAGGCTTTTTTGGTAATAATTATATATCTTATAGGATAGGAAGGCCATTATATATGACCCAGGATAGGAAGACTTTTAATAGCTCTACTAGGTATTGTTTTCTAAACTGGAACTTTCCCCAGGCCCCTCTTCAGTTCTATATGCTGCTATACTCCTTGACAGTTCTGCCTGCCCAGGCAAAACATATGCTTCTTCTAGCCCGCAATAAATTTGAGAGGAACTGAAGAAGGCTGCTCTCTTCTGGGAACAGAGAAACCTTCCCATCAGTCCTCAAATGTACCACTCACGTTCTCTTGGCAGCCCCCATCCTTGTCTTGCCAACCATTCTCTCATGCCTGCATCTCATCTCTGTCTATTTGCTCCTAACAGACCAAGCTCTCAAGTTCTATGTACTTCTTTTAGAAAATGGGAAGGCTAGGCACATCAAAAGATGAAGTGGTTTTATAGATCACCTTAAGGCAATTTCAATAATAAATTACTCCAATGCTGTGTTTCACATTCTAATTATAAACAAACCTACTTGAAAGGATGGACTTCTGATTCAGGAAGGAGTTTGGAATTGTGGTGTGTTGTTAGCTTGGCACGTTTAGAAAATATACTAGAGTTTTATGATGCAGTACACGAAGTGACCAGTGTAATTAAGTTGCCAAACAGTTTTACCCCTTCTCCCCTTTCTTTATAACTCTCTCTCTTTTCAATTACTACAAACTTTCTGAAAAATTCGGCTTGGTGCCTCTAATTTTCTACATCATCTAGGCGAAAGAGGCCAGAGCAAACAGATGGTGCTTTTGTTGCTCCCCTGTAGGCAAGAAGACTTGGATGCTATTGGATTACAAGGGAAATGGATTTTAGAGCTATTGGGGTTTGCCCTGTAAACGCTTTTTCTGCCATGGTTCAGACCAGGAGACATAAAACTTGAACAAGTAATGATTTCAGCCCGGGGGGATTGGGGGTGGGGATAGGGTGTTAATCCTAGCAGTGAAAGATAGTTTGGGAAATAACCATATAGAGCTTTTTTTTTTCTTCCTTTATTTTTTTCACAGTGAAAATTGGTTTATCTGGCATTCTATCAACTTGAGCCCTCTATTAACTAGCACTTGTACATAACAGAATTGATGCTCTTAATGATAACCATGTGGTACTGCAGTAACTGGAATGTCTTCTGAATCATCAAAGACTAATTAAGACATGTTCTGTATAGCTGTGAGGCTCAAATGAGATAACTTGTGGAAAGTACTTTGCAAACCTTAAGTACTATATAAGTGTCAACTAGTCATTCTCTAGTGTTGTATATTTTATTTGTTTCTTTTACTGCTTTGAAAACCAGTAGTAGTGTTTATTATCTAAGTGACCCTGTACATATTACTTAACCTTATGAATTTCATCATCTTTCAAATAGAGATAATTATACCTATAATATGTCCTTCACAGACTTTTAGTGAGGATCAAGTGGGATAAAAAATATAAAGTGTTTTGTAAAAATCAAAATGCTATACAAATGTCATGTGTGATGATAATGTGTGATTTATGTAGTAATTCTCTATTAAGCATTGTATTGATTAATTAGAATACCCTCTTATTGGATTATTCAGTTAGCCTTAAATCAACAAACATTTATTATGTACCTGTGTAAACTAGTCCCTGTGCTAGGCACTGGGGATTCAAAGAGAAAAAGCAAACAATTATAATGCAAGATAATGGAAAATTTTACTTTATGTAAAAATTCATCTTTTGACTCATATACAATAGCAATTTGGTCATATTTTTAGATTTTAAGCTTCTCTTTTTTGTATATTTCTCACATCTGAAATTAACAAGTTAGAAATGGGAATTTTTCCTTCTCCAAAAATTCTGATCCTCTGTTTGACTTTACTATTTCTGTCATTAGCAGTGTCATGTTTAAACCCTAGTGTATCATCTTTGGGCCTCCCCTGTTACTTACTTTTGATATCCAAGTCCTTTTATTCTTAGTGACATAATGTCTCCTGCATTGATCTCCTTCTTTCTCTTCCTTTTTTCTAACACCCTAGCAAGGATCTCACTATACCTTCATAGATTATCACAATAACCTTTTAAATCAATCTCCTCAATTCAAGTTCCCCTCTTTGCAAATGGCGTTGTGCTGATTATAGCAAACTGCAGAATGCTATATAGTCTTCTCAATGAGACCCATAGTCACTTACAAGAGATCAGCCAAGTGATTCAAGTAGAAATAAACTAAGTTAATGAAAGAATGAATTATCCATGTACCTGATGTTTGAATGGATTATTCCTCAGTCGGGGCCATCACCAAGAATCTTGGAGTTTGTCGTTTTGTTCCACTTCCTTTCCACAGAAAAGATATGCAGCATATGTCCCAGAACTACTTTCCCATTCCCAATTTTCACTAGCAGGTTTAGTTCCCAGAGGGTGGCTACTATATGTCTTCAAAGGGTTCTAGAGTACCCTGGAGGTGAGGGGTTATTGTCATTGTATTATTGCTCATGAGCCCCCACCAATGTGTAACCCCGAAGTTGCCCTCCCAGCTTCATTTTTTTCTTTTTTCTAATTGAAGGGGCCATCTCTTGACTCACTTCTTGTTTTTGTTTTTGTTTGTTTTTGGAAGGGGGAAGGCAAGGCAACTGCGGTTAAGAGACATGCCCAAGGTCACACAGCTAGTGTGTCAAGTGTCTGAGGATGGATTTGAACTCAGGTCCTCCTGACTCCCAGGCCATTGCTCTACTCACTGTGCCACCTAGCTGCCCTGGTTTTTTTAAATTTAATTTAATTTTAGACTCAAGGGCCAGAACACAAATACAGAATAAAGAAAAGGCAGAAAACATATCATAAACTTAAATATTGAAACTTAAATACAAAATAAGAAAGCATAGCAGAACGTAGGAGAGGGTTCAAAATATATAACAATAGATCTTCATTTCAAGAAAGCCTATTTGATAAATAATACATATTGTTTGAAAATTGTCCATCTTTTTTTTGCTTCCTTGTGAGTTTTCTTTTGTTCTCTGCTATGCACTTTTTTACTTTGTTCTTTTTTCCTCCCCCCGCCTCGAGGGCTACAATAAAGTTTAGATATGTTCTTCTGTAGCTATACGTATACATATATATACATATAGATATATACATACATATATAGACATATACTTTCCCAAACAGACTTTATTCCTGATCTTTGTTTTTATATTTGTGCATATCTCTTGTTTCCTATCCCTCCTGATTCCTCTACTTTACTTCCACCAAGTACCTTGCCCTACTATTACTTGGCTACCCCCTCCAATGATCCCTCCCCTATCCTCCCATTCCTATGAATCTAAACACCCTTCTATACACCCCTTTTACCTCTTCCCTCATTCTCCCCTCTAAAAATCCCTCCCTTGGCCTCTGTCCCCTCTCTATACCCCTACCATTTTCTTTCTTCTAAATTTAGAAGACTTTTATATTCATATATATATATGTATATATATATATGTGTATATATACACGTATATATACGTGTGTATATGTGTTGTTCCATCTTAAACCAATGCCCGATGAAAGTAGGTTACCAGAACTACCAAGTTTCCTCCACCATCTAATTTCTGTGTATTCTTTCTTCCTCTTGCACCTCATTGTACAAAATAGTTACTCTTGTTAGCTGTTTCTAAATGGTTTCACTTTTTAAATTCATATCATAGTCAGGTTTATCCCCCTCTTTCTTTTTTTGCATTTATTTATTTATCTATTTATTTAATAGTTTTAATTTTCAGCATTGATTTCCACAAGAGTTTGAATTACAAATTTTCTCCCCATTTCTACCCTTCCCCCCTGCCACTCCAAGATGGCATATATTCCGATTGCCCTGTTCCCCATTCAGCCCTCCCTTCTGTCACCCCACTCCCCCCATCCCCTTTTCCTTTACCTCCTTGTAGGGCAAGATAGATTTCTATGCCCCATTGCCTGTATATCTTATTTACTAGTTGCATGTAAAAACTTTTTTTTGAACATCTCGCTTTTAAACTTTGAGTTCCAAATTCTCTCCGTTCTTCCCTCCCCACCCAGCCTCCCTAAGAAGGCAAGCAATTCAACATAGGCCACATGTGTATCATTATGCAAAACCCTTCTACAATACTCATGTTGTGAAAGACTAACTATATCTTGCTCCTTCCTATCCTATTCTCCTCTATTCAATTTTCTTCATTGACTCTGTCCCTTTTCAAAGTGTTTGCTTTTGATTACCTCCTCCCCCATCTGCCCTCCCTTCTATTGTCCCCCCTTTTTATCTCCTTCCTCCTTATTTCCTGTGGGGTAAGAAACCCAAGTGAGTGATTGTGTGTTATTCGCTCCTCAGGTCAAATCGGATGAGAGCAAGATTCACTTATTCCCCCTGACCTTCCCCCTCTTCCCTTCCAATGAACTGCTTTTTCTTGCCACATTTAGGTAGGATAATTTACCCCATTCTATCTTTCCCTTTCTCCCTCTCTCAATGTATTCCTCTCTCATCCCTTAATTTGATTTTATTTTTTTAGATATCATCCCTTCATATTCAACTCACCTCGTGCCCTCTCTCTCTCTCTCTCTCTCTCTCTCTCTCTCTCTCTATATATATATATATATATATATATATATGATTTCTCTTTCTTGTTTACCTTTTCATGCTTCTCTTGATTCTTGTGTTTGAAAGTCAAATTTTCTATTCAGCTCTGGTCTTTTCACTGAGAAAGCTTGAAAGTCCTCTATTTTATTGAAAATCCATATTTTGCCTTGGAGCATGATACTCTATTTTGCTGGGTAGGTGATTCTTGGTTTTAATCCTAGCTCCACTGACCTGTGGAAAATCATATTCCAAGCCCTTCAGTCCCTTAATTTAGAAGTTGCTAGATCTTGTGTTATCCTGATTATGTTTCCTCAATACTCAAATTGTTTCTTTCTGCCTGCTTTCAGTATTTTCTCCTTGATCTGGGAGCTCAGGAATTTGGCAACAATATTCCTAGGAGTTTTCTTTTTGGGATCTTTTTCAGGAGGTGATCTGTGGATTCTTTCAATTTCTATTTTACACTCTGGCTCTAGAACATCAGGGCAGCTCTCCTTGATAATGTCTTGAAAGATGGTATCTAGCCTCTTTTTTTGATCATGGCTTTCAGGTAGTCCAATAATTTTTAAATTGTCTCTCCTGGAACTATTTTCCAGGTCAGCAGTTTTTCCAATGAGATATTTTACATTGTCTTCCATTTTTTCATTCATTTGGTTCTGTTTTATAATATCTTGATTTCTCATGAAGTCACTAGCTTGCACTTGCTCCAGTCTAATTTTTAAGGTAGTATTTTCTTCCATGGTCTTTTGGACCTCCTTTTCCATATGACTAATTCTGCCTTTCTAGGCATTCTTCTCCTCATTGGCTTTTTGGAGCTCTTTTGCCATTTGAGTTAGTCTATTTTTTAAGGTGTTGTTTTCTTCAGGATTTTTTGGGTCTCCTTTAGCAAGTCATTGACTTGTTTTTCATGGTTTTCTCACATCACTCTCATTTCTCTTCCCAATTTTTGCTCTACTTCTCTAACTTGCTTTTCCAAATCCTTTTTGAGCTCTTCTATGGCCTGAGAACAGTTCATGTTTTTCTTGGAGGCTTTTGATGTAGGTTCTTTGACTTTGTTGACTTCTTCTGTTTGTAAGTTTTGGTCTTCTTTGTCACCAAAGAAAGATTCCAAAGTCTGTGTCTGAATCTTAGTCCATTTTCACTGCCTGGCCATGTTCCTAGTCAACTACTTGACCCTTGAGTTTTCTGTTGGGGTATGACTGCTTGTAGAGTAGAGAGTACTTTGTCCCAAGCTTGGGGGGCTGTGCTGTTGTTTTCAGAGCTATTTCTACATAGCAAGCTCTGCCACACCAGCACTCCTCCTCCCCCAAGGACCACCAACCCAGACCATGACTCAGATCTAAGCAGGCTTTCCACTCCTGCTCTGATCCGCCACTTAATTCCTCCTACCAGTTGGGCCTGGGGCCAGAGGCAACTGCAGCTGTAGCTCTGTCCTCAGAGCTACACCACCTCTGCTGCCTCCGGGGTGGTGGCCGAACCGCGAACTACTTTCACTCTGTCCACCACAGTTTTTCCCACTAACCTTCTCTGTTGTCTTTGGTGTTTGTGGGTTGAGAAGTCTGGTAACTGCCACAGCTCACTGCTTGAGGGTGCTCCAGGCTGTTCTACCCAGCTCCTGGTCTGGTTGGTCCAGGCACGGCCCACACGGGGCTCTGCTCTGCTCCGCTCCCAGTACAATGCGGTAGACCTTACTCAGTGACCATCCATGCTGTCCTGGGCAGGAGTGCTACTTCCCTCTGCTATTTCATGGGTTTGAAGTTCTAGAATTTGTTCAGAGCCATTTTTATAGGTGTTTGAAGGGTCCTGGGGGAGAGCTTTCGGCAAGTCCCTGCTTTCCAGCTGCCATCTTGGTTCCACCCCTATGCCCCTCTTTCTTATGAGCTTGTCAATTATTAATAAGAATTTTACACACACATTTTACATTTTATGTTATCTAAAAGGTAAATGGTCTGTCTTTATGAATCACTTATAGTCAGTCTTTGGTATGTACCTTATGTTTCTCTTGTTTCTTGTATGTCAAATCTTCTATTAATTTGAGTTTTTTTTTTAAATTTAAATTTATTTATTTAACATATTTGGTTTTCAGCATTGATTTTCACAACAGTTTGAATTACAAATTTTCTCCCCATTTCTACCCTCCCCCCCACTCCAAGATGGCGTATATTCTGGTGCCCTGTTCCCCAGTCAGCCCTCCCCTCTGTCACCCCACTCCCCTCCCATCCCCTTTTCCCTTCCTTTCTTGTAGGGCAAGATAAATTTCTATGCCCCATTGCCTGTGCATCTTATTTTTTAGTTGCATGTAAAAACTTTTTTTGTTTTTGAACATCTGATTTTAAAACTTTGAGTTCCAAATTCTCTCCCCTCTTCCCTTCCCACCCACCCTCCCTAAGAAGTCGAGCAATTCAACCTAGGCCACACATGTATCATTATGTATAACCCATCCACAATACTCATGTTGTGAAAGGCTAACTGCATTTTGCTCCTTCCCAACCCATCCCGCTTTATTGAATTTTCTCCCTTGACCCTGTCCCCTTTAAAAAGTGTTTGTTTTGATTACCTCCACCCCCATCTGCCCTCCCCTCCATCATCCCCCCCTTTTATTTTTTTTTTATCTTCCTCCCTCCCTCTTCTTTCCTGTGGGGTAAGATACCTAACTGAGTATGTATGGTATTCCCCCTCAGGCCAAATCTGATGAGAGCAAGGTTCACTCATTCCCCCCTCACCTGCCCTCTCCCCTCCTCCCACAGAACTGCTTCCTCTTGCCACCTTTATGCGAGATAATCCACTCCATTCTGTCTCTCCCTATCTCCCTCTCTCAGTATGTTGCTCTCTCATCCCTTAATTTCATTTTATTTCTTTTAGATATCTTCCCTTCATCTGCAACTCACCCTGTTTCTGCTCTCTCTCTTTTACATCTATCTATCTATCTATCTGTCTATCTATCTATCTATCTACATATAAACACATATATATATATACACATACATACACATACATACTTATACACATAGATATATACATACATACACATTCACATATATATACATAAACATATATATATATATATATATATATATATATATATATATATATATATATATATATATATATGCATATTCCCTTCAACTACCCTAATACTGAGGTCTCATGAATCATACACATCATCTTTCCATGTAGGAATGTAAACAAAACAGATCAACTTTAGTAAGTCCCTTGCAATTTCCGTTTCTTGATTACCTTTTCATGCTTCTCTTGATTCTTGTGTTTGAAAGTCAAATTTTCTATTCAGTTCTAGTCTTTTCACTGAGAAAGCTTGAAAGTCCTCTATTTTATTGAAAATCCATATTTTGCCTTGGAACATGATACTCAGTTTTGCTGGGTAGGTGATTCTAGGTTTTAATCCTAGCTCCATTGACCTCCAGAATATTGCATTCCAAGCCCTTCGATCTCTTAAAGTAGAAGCTGCCAGATCTTGGGTTATTCTGATTGGGTTTCCACAATACTCAAATTGTTTCTTTCTAGCTGCTTGCAGTATTTTCTCCTTGATCTGGGAGCTCTGGAATTTGGCGACAATATTCCTAGGAGATTTCTTTTTGGGATCTATTTGAGGAGGCGATCGATGGATTCTTTCAATTTCTATTTTGCCCTGTGGCTCTAGAATATCAGGGCAGTTCTCCTTGATAATTTCTTGAAAGATGGTATCTAGGCTCTTTTTTTGATCATGGCTTTCAGGTAGTCCAATAATTTTTAAATTATCTCTCCTGGATCTATTTTCCAGGTCCGTGGTTTTCCCAAGGAGATATTTCACATTGTCTTCCATTTTTTCATTCCTTTGGTTCTGTTTTATAATATCCTGATTTCTCATAAAGTCACTAGTTTCCACTTTCTCCAATCTAATTTTTAAAGTAGTATTTTCTTCAGTGGTCTTTTGGACCTCCTTTTCCATTTGGCTAATTCTGCCTTTCAAGGTATTCTTCTCCTCATTGGCTTTTTGGAGCTCTTTTGCCATTTGAGTTAGTCTGTTTTTTAAGATGTTGTTTTCTTCAGTGTATTTTTCAGTATTTTTTTGGGTCTCCTTTAGCAAGTCATTGACTTGTTTTTCATGGTTTTCTCGCATCCTTCTCATTTCTCTTCCCAATTTTTCCTCTACTTCTCTAACTTGCTTTTCCAAATCCTTTTTGAGTTCTTCTATGGCCTGGGGCCAGTTCATGTTTTTCTTGGAGGCTTTTGTTGTAGGCTCTATGACTTTGTTGTCTTCTTTAGGCTGTATGTTTTGGTCTTCTTTGACACCAAAGAAAGAATCCAAAGTCTGAGACTGAATCTGGGCGCGTTTTCGCTGCCTGGCCATATTCCCAACCAACTAACTTGACCCTTGAGTTTTTCAGTGGGGTATGACTGCTTGTAGACTAACGAGTTCTATGTTCCACGTTTGGGGGGGAGGTGCCAGCTCTGTCAGATCCGCACTACTCCTTCCCCAACAACCCCCAGTCCAGACTGGGCTTAGATCTTCAGCAGGCTGTTGCACTCCTGCTCTGATCCACCACTTAATTCCTCCCACCAGGTGGGCCTGGAGCCAGAAGTAACAACAGCTGTAGCTGCCCCACCTCCGCTGCTCCCGGGGCTGGAAGCCGAACCGCGAACTCCTTCCACTCCCTTCCCACTAACCTTCTCCGCAGTCTTTGGTGTTTGTGGGTCGAGGGGTCTGGTAACTGCCGCAGCTCACATATTCAGGGCGCTAGGGCCCCCTCCGCCCGGCTTCTGGTCTGGATGGTCCACGCAGCTCAGCCTGGGCTCTGCTCCACTCCGTTCCCAGCTCCCAGCTCCGTGTGGAATAAACTTCACCCAGAGACCATCCAGGCTGTCCTGGGCTGGAGCCCTGCTTCCCTCTGCTGTTCTGCGGGTTCTGCCGTTCTAGAATTGGTTCAGAGCCATTTTTTTATAGGTTTTTGGAGGGACTCGGGTACGGAGCTCACTCTAGTCCCTGTTTACCAGCCGCCATCTTGGCTCCGCCCCCCTGAGTTTTTTTTTTAACAAAGTCTTGAAAGTCTGAGAGTTTGGCAAATGTACATTTTTTTCAGTCAAGATAATATTTAAATTTGCAGGGTATGATATTTTTGGCTGGAGCCCCAGGTCTTTTGTTCTTTAATATATTGTGTTTCAGGGCCTACAGTCCTTTAAGGTCTCTCCTTCTAGGTCTTGTGTAATTCTAATTGTGGCACTATCATATTTAAATTGTTTTAATCATTTTTATCATATTTTATCCTTGAGCTGGGGGTTTCAGAATTTGACTATGATATTCCTATGAGTTTTCCTCATAGGACCTCTTTTAAGTTGTGTTCAAAGAATTTTTTTTTCTGTTTCTATTTCCCTGCCTTGTTCTAATGCTTCAGGACAATTTTCTTTAATTTTTCTTGTATTATTGTATCAAGATTCTTTTTTGATCACAACTTTCAGTCAATCCAATTATTTTTATATTTTCTCTTCTCGATCTATTCTCCAAATTTGTTGCTTTTCTTATAAGATGTTACACTTTCTCTTATATTTTTTCATTATTCATGTTTCATTTGATTATTTCTTATAATTTCACTGGCTTCCCTTTGCCCAATTCTAATTTTCAAGGTGTCATTTTTCTCCTTAAGATTCTGGATGTTCGTTTCTAATTGTTTGAACTTCTTTTCATATCCTCCTTGTTTTAATTGGATTATTTTATTTATTTATTTATTTTAGTTTTCCCTCCATTTCTGTCATTTGATTTTTAAAGTCTTTTTTAATGATCATCTATAAATTCTTTTGGGGCAGGTGACCATTTGACATTACTTTTTGGGGGTTTCTTTACTTCCAGATCCTCCTCTGAAGATGAACCCTGGTCATCGCCTAATAGGTTTCTATGGTTGGATTCTTTTTGCTATGGTTGTGCATTTTTTGTGGTAATACCTTGATTTTTGTAATCACCTCTAGCCCTGGCATATGGGAAATGGTGCCTCTTGCCCCAGATCTTCAGTTCTGCCCTCTAGCCTGGAACCAAAGCCAAACCTCCAACCTCCTGTAAGTGCCCACAGTCAGGGGCTTTCTGCCTCACTGCTTCTGCACTCACTGGGCCTGTGCTGGTACCTTCTCACCTCCCACTGCTCTTTGCAGCACAGCTGGGTCTGGTGTTCCTCATCAGCAGAGGTTCCCTCAATCTTCCTGGGATCACATTCCTAACTCCCCTCACTATCCTGAGGTGAAAAGTTCCTGTGGCTGGGTCTGAGGCAGCCTCTCAAACCAACTAATCCCAGGACTTGCAAATGGAACCTAGCCTAGAGGTGTTTATTTTTCCACAGGGACCAAATCTTGTCCTGGAATTTTTTCTTTGAATCCTCTCAAATTTTCCCAAGAAGATCCTGGTTGTGCCGCTATTCTTCTCTGTCTCCACCCACACTTTGTTTGCCCTAAGATGCTATTTTAAGTCTTTTGTGGAGGAAAATTTTGAGAGCTTAGAATTTTCTAATCTGCTCCTCCATCTTCCCAGAATCCCCTCACTTCTTAAAGAGGCCTATTCACTGAATGGGCATTAATTACTTCACTCTAAGTGAGTACATGAAAAGGCCTAAAAGGGCCAGGGTCTCCCAATGTATCCTGAGTCATCTCCAGTCATCCTGCTGAATATCTGGTCCCTGGTTCCAGATGGCTCTGGAGGAGAAAGTGAGGCTGGTGACCTTGTACAGCCCTTTCTCACTCAAATCAAAGTCAACTGCAAGTCATGTCATCATTTCCCTGATGTCATGGTCCTCTTCAAAAACAAAGGATAAACACAGGTCCCTCCAGAATACAAATTGTTATCAATTAGTTAGTCAGACTTGATTAGCTTTTAGAAAGGTGTATTTACCAAGATACAAAATATCTCCCTTAAAATCTTTTACAAATTTAACCACCAGTGCATAGAGTCCAAGAGAAAGTTGACTTAAGTTTGGAGAGCACTTGTGTGAGATAACTCAAAGATCCTAATTGCTACTAGTTCTTTTCTCATCTTCACGGGGTTATTCATAAAGATCCCCTTAGCTGTTGTGTTGTTTTCTTCTGGACTTTTTGTAAAGTCCTGAAGCTGCTTTTCTTCGAAGTCTCTAGTTTGCTTTTGGCTCCCAATGCAGACACTGCTACCAGTCAGTGCTGTTTCTGAGATGCTGGTAGGAAGCTGATGAGAATTCTGAAACCTCTATCTCTACAAAGTTCACAATTTGTCCTATAATCAAGATGGAAGGAAGTGACAAAATCTCCCCCATTTCTCATCCAGTAAATGCTCCTTTCTCTTTCCCAGTAATCATTCTCAGAGGCTTGGCTAGAACTATTGTCTATGCTAGCAGATATTTGAATCCTGGGTTTAACTACTTTGTTATTCTATAGATGATCCACAGGGCATAACGGGGCATACACAAGTTTAATTCTTTGGATTGATTAATGGATTTATTTAATAGAACTTTCGAGGCCTTGTTCAAACATAATTCATATCTTCGATTGACTGACTTATTTAACAGAGATGTTTTCACCTTGGCTTTTGTAGTGGGGGGACAGAGCTTGGTTGAGTGTCTCAGACAATCCCCACCCTTACAGATACAAGGGATATCTTGCAATTTGTACTGGAGTTGGTGGGATGATGGGATTGAACTGGGTGAAATGGAGCAAGGAGGAGCTAGGAGCTGAAGGTCCCCAGGGTTGAGTGGTAGTTCAATTGTGGCAACCAGGATTATGGATTGTACATAGAAAACTGACTCAGGAGCCAGTCTCTACTTTGAAGAAAGCAGAACAAGAAAAAAAAATCAAATACATATTGTTTTAGAGTTACTTTCCCCTCTGAGAAGCTGAAGATTTTCGTTCTCTTTCTCCAACTCTGACCTCACTCCTCCTAACTGGTTACTATCGACCACATACTTCTGGTGTGTTCTTTTAGATATATTGTTTATCTTTAGGTAAAACACCTGTGATTAACCATGAACTCTGTGTACTATATATTTGTATTGTGCTGGAAAAGAGGAGGGGTTTTGAGGAAACACGGCTGTATTAGGAGGGCAGAGTTTATAATCTCAAAGAGGATCATAAACATGTCTGAAAGGTTCGGAACCGCCGGATATAAGAAACTCTCAAAGTAGAAGGCAGAAGAATTAAAACATATATTTAGGCTCCACAGTAACCAACCCATGAACCAGCATCCCCATTTTGACATATTAATGAAAAGTTTCCAGGCCCAATAAGTACGCCTTACAAGAGTAACCAGGAGGCTACAGAGAAGCATGATTGCATAAAGCAAAATCATGCTTCCCCCTCTGTGGTAAAAAGATTACCCACTGGCCTGAAGTCTTTGTTCAGCTTCCTCCCGTAGGTCAGCTCTGCTACTGGCAGCTCCTGCTTCAGCTGTGGCTGTGGCTGTGGCTGTGACTGCGGCTGTAGCTGTGGCTGTGACTGCGGCTGTAGCTGTAGCTGTAGCAGCCTCTGGCTCCACCGGGAGCTGCTTTTAACCATCCAGCTTCTGCGGGGGTGTAAGGTACGCCGGGGAAAGCACAGTTTCTTTCAATCTGCTTAAGCAAGGTGAAGGGGTTGACCGGGAAAGCACAGGTTCTTTCCATCAGCTTAAGCAAGGGAAGCAAGGTGAAGGGGCTGACAAGCTTACTCCAGTCCAACATACAAACAGCATTCAGTTCAGGGGAAAAAGCCAAACTAGTCAAGGGCACTTGTTGACTAAGTGCTAAGGAGCCCATTTTTGGTTGCCAATACAACGGCATGGCAGCTAACTGAAATACAGACAGGAACTAAGCTAAAGGAGAAATCCCAGTCTCTCACAAGTAGGTAAAGACATATCTTACTTGGGGACTCAAGACCTTTGTTATAATTTTTTATTAGTAGCCAATATTAATACAGGGTGTTCCTAAAGTCTGAACACATAGGCAAAAATGAATATTTTCAAGAAATGAAATGAATGAAATTTTCAACATTTTATTTAATTGGAATATTAACAAATAACATCTTCAATATGATTTCCATCATTTGTGATGCAAAGGTTGATGTACTTTGCAAGATTCATGTGAACTTAATGCAATAACTCCACACTGCCAGAAAGAGAGAGACAGATAGAGAGACACAGGGAGAGATAGAGAGACAGAGAGAGAGAGACAGAGAGAGAGACACAGAGAGAGATAGAGAGACAGAGAGAGACAGAGAGAGAGAGGCAGAGAGAGAGAGAGAGAGAGTGAGAGAGAGAGAGAGAGAGAGACAGAGAAAGAGACAGAGAGAGAGGAGAGGGAAGCAAGGACAAGGTAACAAGTTAAAAAAAAGGCTTGACCCTGAGTTAGCCCCTGTGGGAGGAGATAGGCATGGTGAGGGGGAGGCAGGAGAGGATTTAGTTCTGCCTCTTTTCAGAAGGGAGGGAGAGAGTAGAAAGGAGTGAATACTAGCCATCCAGCTTTGTCATCTATAGTGACATGTACAAGCTAGACCAAACCTACAAGATGCTGTTGTATGGATAGCCCAATGAGTTAGTACATTTATTTTGCTCAGGAATGAAGATGGGCAGAATTGGCCTCAGAATTGGGTAGGTGGAGAAAAACAGACTAGATTACATTTGGGAAGCTTTGCAGTGCTATGCAATTTCAGAGATGGGCAATGTGTTGATTTGTTTTGCTTGACTATAAACATTTGTTACAAGGGAGGACTTCTATTGGGAGGCAGTGATTTAGTGGGTAGTGATAGAAATGCAAAAACAACAACAACATTAATGGAACTTGTTTTTTGAAAAAAATAAAAAGAAATACAGAAGAGATCACAAAGCAATTTTCTTACTACCTCATTAAATCGGTATATGGTATAAAAACTATAAAGAATAGAAGTTTGCATTTTCTTACACAGTCCTCATAAGCATAAATGCTTATGTTTGCTGGTAAGTTATAAATTCATAATGAAAAATAAAGTTTAAAAACAAAAGCATTGTATAGTGCTTTTAACAATCCCTAGTTGGTCATTGGCATAAAAATCCAGTTATACATGTACACATATACATACATATTCATATTCTTATATAAGCATACACGTACACACATGAACTTATGCACATATTTATGTGTATGTATACATATAAATACACACAGAGTTTGTGTTTGCAGTATGTATTTATTTGTAAGCATATGTGCATGTAGATACTAAAGGCTTTTATCTAGGTTTTTAATATTCATGAGTCCTAGTGCTTTAGTCAGACTATCAGGTATATCTCATTTTTGCTACATGACTGGCTCACTTTTTGTCAGACACTTCCTGGCTGAGATCTTTAATGCCAAAGGTATCAAACATGCAGCCTGAGGGACACATCATGGAGGCTGGCACTTTGCCAAACTGGAGTAAAACGTAATTGGGAAACATTTAACAAAACAAATCAAAATACAGTATAACATAGATAATGCTAATATGTACTTTTAAAAATACAGGTTGAGTCTGACACTGCTGCTTTACACCACTCCTTACACTTGAGTGATTATTTGGTAATATGGGGGAGCTTATTTATGTATGTCATGAATTTCTACCTTATTCTTTGGATAACTCATTATTTTTATTCTTCAGTGTTTGCAGTATTCCATGATGCAAAACCTTATAGCTTTACCTAGAGAATATTGGTGCTAATATATCTATATCTATAGCTGTATCATCTGTATTTCTATCTATGTGTGTATACACACATTTTTTCTGATACAAAATCCAAGCATATGTGTGCATAACACAACACACATATGAAACCATATATAACATAAATATGTATGCAAATGTACATGAATATATGTTTGTGCGTGATATATGCATGTATATGTATGTATGCTTGTCTGTTAGAGAAACAACATATATACACACATGTGAATGCACATATGCCCTGAATGTATATAATTATGATAATTAACATGTATATAGTGCTTGTTATGTGCCAGACTTTATCATGTCATTTGTTCCTCACCACAAGATTGGGAGGTAGGTGCTATTATTAACCCTACTTTACAGCTGAGGAAACTGAAGCAGACAGAGGTTAAGTGACTTGCCCAAGGTCACACAGATAAGCCAGATTCCTACTCAGGTCTTTCTGTCTTTCTGATCTTTGGTTCACTGCTTAAACCACTTTAACTGCTGTACCGCCTAGTTGCCTCCAGCAGTGTGTATAGCAAACATAAGCAGAATACAACATAGTACCAAGATTCACTGAAGTGTGAGAAGTGGCATGTCTCCTCTATGAAGCGTCTGGAAAGGAGGGGAGTCTGTCATGGGATAAGAATGAAGTGTAACAGATAGATAGCCTGATTACAACATTTGGACTCATGAATATTAAAAATCTAAATAAAATCCTCCAGTAGGGTAGGAAAATTTATCAGAAAACATGGAAAAGAATCTCTTAGGATGAGAAAGAATGGATTATTTGCAATCTAGACCCCTAGAAGAATCAAAGAATGGAAGTATAGTTGCTTATATATTGTATTTCCCTGATAAACAATAAGCTCCATGAGAGCAGGGATTCCACCTAGCACAGTGTCCTATTATATCAAATGCTTAGTATAATAATGATAAGAAAATAAAACAATAATCAAAAGCTTATTGAATTAATGGGTGAATGAAGTGAATAAATAAATGGTGAAGTGTATCACAAAGAAGCACTTGTCATACATCTTTCTTTGAAAATAAATTTGTACTTACTGAAACTCATTTATCCAGTGTCATATGACACAGCAGTGTGGGTAATATCAATCGACCACTCAGCAAGCATTTATTAGGCACCTCATATGTGCCAAGTACTTTGTTAGGTGTTTGGATACAAAGATGGAAATGAAACCATGTCTGTCCTTGAGAGACATGTATTTTAGGGGGAGATATATACACATGTAAGTATACATAAAACACACTTATAGGATATATAAAAATAAATATAAGGTAGCTTTTGGGGAGAACACCAGGATTTAGGGAGGACTTAGATCTCCGTGTAGGAGATAGGATTTGAACCGAATTTTGAAGGAAATTAGTAATATTATGGGCAGCACAGTGGAAAGAGTGCTGGGCCTTGCAGATCAGGAAGCTGCATCTTCCTGAGTTCAAATCTGGCCTCAGACACTTACTAGATGTGGGACCCTGAGCAAGTCCCTTAACCCTGTTTGACTCAGTTTCATCATCTATAAAATGAGCTGCGAAAGGAAATGGCCAATCATTCCACTATATTTGTCAAGAAAACCCCAAATGAGGTAAAAAAAAAAGAGCCAGATGTAATTGAAAATGACTGAACAACAACAAAAGTAATTATAAGAGACTGAGCTAAAGAGGAAATGTATTTCACCTATTTTGGACAGTCTGCAAAGGTACATAAAAAGGAGATACAATGTCATGTGAAGAAGAGTGAGAAAGCCAATTTGGCTGGACTGAAAAGTGAATGAAGAAAAGTCATATATGATAATCTATAATATTGATAACTACGGCTTTTGGCTATCAGGCCATCATGGGTGGCAAGCTTCCTGACTTGAAACCTATCAGTGACACAAGAAATCATGCACCAATAGGTCTTGATCAACAAGAATCTTGTTTCATAACAGTTCCTGAATGGCCACCTTTCCATGATGGAGGACTTCAGTATCCAGAATGGGGCACCTGCTCCTTATCTTTGTATAAACTATAGGTTCTTACTTAGCTCATTGTGTTACTAGTATCTCTCCTAGAAGTTAAGGGAAATAAAAGCAAACAAGCTCACACCTCACAGGTTTTGCTACTTGTTAGGATATTACTTTTTGGTTTTTTAACACAAGTAGAATAGGGAAAAGTTTTGCTTAAAATGAGGTTTTGGGATCATAACAATATTTAAGTTATTTAGCCATCTGGATCCAGTGGCCAGAATGGGTGTTGGCTCACTCAAAGTAAGGACTTAAGACCTTAGTTTAAAAAGGCCAGGGTCTCCCACTGCATGCTGGCCCAACTCCGGTTGTCCTGATTGATATCTGACCATGGGACCCATATGGCTCTGCAGGAGAAAGTGAGGCTGGTGACTTTGCAGTCCTCCCTCACTCAAATTAAGATCAATTGCAAATTATGTCATCATCTCTCTGATGTCAGGATCCCCTTTGAGAACGAAGAATAAACCACACAACCACACACAATTTATTTAGCACTACCTGGGCAAGGCACAGTAATATTCTGGGCAAGTTATGTCCTCTCTGACCCTCAGTGTACTCATTTGCAAAGTGGGGATAATAAGCACACCTACCTCACTGGGTTATTGTTAAGATGAAACAGAATAGTGTTATAAAGTATTATAAAGCACTTTATAAACCTTAAAGCACCATGTGAATGTGAGCTATTGTTATTTATCATATGGAAGATTGAGAAATTATAATTGATAAATGGAATAACTGTTTCCATCTATAGAGTGCATAAAAGTCTCTCACTACATTCTTACATGGCATTCTTCTCCAGATCTGTGAAATATAAAAAGAAACAGTCTTCCATACTGATAACAAAAGCAGCGATCAGACACCAAGCAGCAAATTGGGTGGAATAACTAGTGGATTGGAATTTCTGTTTTCTTCTTGTAAGGACTGGAGTAGAATATACATCCACTTGTCCTAGATTTAGTCTTCCATGTGTATTAAAATAACTTGGAATTTGTGAATTGATGTGCACCAACCCCCAGCAGGGGAGGAATTCAAATTCAATTTTTTAAAAATGCCCTGCTATTTAATTCTGATCATTATATAGCTTTAAGACACAGCAATATGTCCAGCATATAGAGCCTGACTCCTTGTAAAGCATTGTGGGATACTATATAAAGAACAGAATAAATTATGCAGTGGCTTAAACTTTGAATGTCCTGGCTTTGGTCACAGTCTCATTATCCATTATTAATGGAGCATTATACAGTATTAATGCTCATTTTTCAAGATCCTGACCTCTTTCTCATTTTATGTGGAGGATTGTAAAATGTATTTACTCAAAAAGCTGAGGAAGACTGTGTATCCTTTGGAAATTGGTGATAAATAACTGGGTCATGGATTTTCAGTTGTGTATTTGGGAGTGAACAATAGAGCGAGGGCAGTTTGTTTAGGAAAAAGTTGTAGTAGTCCCACTTCTCTCTGTCTTCCAGGAATAGTAATCCCAACTCCATTAGTGCAGAATGAGAGGCCATTTGGGTAAATCTAGTCACATAAATATATTATTAGCCAGGTTTGTGAAATAGACATTATTTACTCAAGCAAATATGTAATTAGACCATTTTAAAAAACACAGATTATCTACCAAAGAGACTACAACAGTGCCTACGGAGGCATTAAAGCCTATTGGGTAAAACTGTAATTAGGCTGTTAATTAAAACAAAATCATATTATTTATTAAAAGGTGCTCTGCTGAGCTGATAAGCATTTTCTTTGCTCTTTTAAGGCATTTTAATAATTGATTACTATAAGCCCCTTGGCTACTGCTTGCCCTTCATTCACTCATTTCTGATTTGGTTCTATTTAGCTTCATAATGATCATTTTAGATGTAGATTTCCCTTCCTTTTCTCTGGGTGAAAATTGCAGGATCTTATCCTGCAAGCTTTAGTTCATGTGCTGTCATAGACTAGGGTGACAGTACTAAACCATCATCTTTAGGCATACATTCTTTGAGGGTTTTCCCCCCAGCAATCATGTTATGTAACATTTCTGGACTTTTCATCTTTTAAAACGAGGAAATCTTGAGTTCTATTTATGTATGAACTAGAACGAATGAATCTACGCTAATTCATCTAAACTCTCTCAGCTGCTCTGCCTTGCAACCAGTATCATGAACTGAAATGTATTTGTAGATCTCCAACTTGGACCAGTTGACCTGGACTCTGCCTTTTCTCACTGACATTTCCAGGCATTGATGATACTTGCATTCCTCTAGCAACTAACAATAACCGAGAGATATTACTTAGCTAATAAGACCTATTAGTTCAAATAGGAAACTGTCAGATGTACTTCTTCCCCGTAGTGGTCACAAGCCAAGTGATGTCCACCCTGGTCTAGCCCTGGCCTCCGTCCCCCTCACATCATGGCGACTGCTCCAGCTGGGCCCGTTCTGTCTCTTTCAGGGTATCTAACCATCATCGCTGGTATGCCGCCGTCTTTATTGCTCCCCATCTGGTGGTATCCTAGGGTCACAGTCTTCTCCTAGGAGGCAGTGTGCAAGATGCCTTCCTTCCCAAACAATTAAATTTGTCTTAAAAAGTTAGATGCAAAGATAATTTCTTACTGTATATTTTCTTTTTAGAGAAAGGGCTGCCAAACCAACCAGTTTCTACTACAACTTCTATTCCTTTTCCTCTAGAAGCCCAAGTCCTGTAGTTATTATTCTTTTTTTTCCCTTAAGTTTCTTTGTCCTACACATACTTGTGCACATGTCCTTGCCTGTACATAGAAACATAAGGTTCTTGTGGGCAGGGACTTTTCCTTTTTTGTCGCTTTATCCTTAGCCCCTGGCATAGATGCTTGCCATGTGACTAATATGTAGCAAATGTCCAATAAATGCTTGTTGAGTTGAATTGATCTTTAAGCCAAAGGACACGGCAGCATTTTACACGTAAGGCAAGTCATGGTGATGAGGGCACAGTCTCTGGGAACCCCCTTGAGCTGTCCTTGAATCTTCCAACTAGATCTGGCCTTCCCCAGAGACTATAGCTGCACATTATCATTAGGCCTAAACCTTGCCCTCTATTGTTAACTATAGATATGCATGCCTTCAGTTACTTCCCAACCTTGATATTATCAGTATCCATGCCTTCAAGAACTTCCTGCCCTTAATTCCATTCTCTTGGTTCCTGGACTCTGACCTCACCTGGTCCTCCTTAGACTTCCCCTCAAGACCCTCCCTAAACCCTTCCTCTAGTCACCCCAGACCACCCCTCAATCCCTCCTACAATCTTTGTGTATATAATCTCCATCTTGCCTCCATGAAGGTGCTCAGATTCAATCTAATTCAGTAGGTTGAATCTGGCCCGCTTGTGGAAACAGGCGTCACAAAGGGGGGGATTTCTTAAGACAGCCCATTATGGTGAGTCGCTAATAAACTTTTTCTTTTCCCTTGGCTGAGAAGGCTTGAGTCAAATTCTTTCGGCAGGACCCGGCGTGTCGGTATTTTGGGGTCTCGAGCACCCCTAGAAACATATGGTTCCCCTACAATCATCTTTTTTAACAATAATCTCTTCAATGGTAAACGAAAGGAGTCTCAATGTTCTATCCTGAGTGCCTTTTCAAAGCAGAGAGCAGTGGCAAGGTATCCTTCTAGCAAATAATACCGCAGTACATTAGTAGTTAGCAGATATACTTCAGTAGATGAAGTTTTATTTTTTTTCTTAAAGTTATTATTTTTTTCTTGAAAGGAAAACAGTTTAGATGAAGGAAGTACCTATGGATAGTGTTTCTGGAATGGCTTGTCTTAGAATTGAGAAACTAATATAGGAAGGCACCCTTGATTTGGTTGGGTCAGTTAAAAATTTAATTCAAGTATGTATTCTTTGAAGAAATGATGTAATGTAGTGGTAATCACCTTGGGTTGGGAATCAGAAAAAAACTCGATCTCTGTTCCTCATTGCCTGTGAGTGTGTTAGACCTGGAGTCCAAAGATCTGGGTTTAAAGCACTGCTCTGCTACTCATTAGTTAGGTGAACCTGGACATCACTTAATCTCTCTGGGGCTCAGTTTCATTATCTGTAAAAAGAGAGAAGTTGGATTAGATGACTCTTAGGATCTCTTCCTCTAAATACGATCATATTTTCCATTGATAAGTTTAAATGTTCTTTTGGGGGGGGGGAGGAAACATTTATATTGTGTTTACAATGTGCCAGACATTGTACTTTACAATTTTGTCCCATTTGATCCTCATTATAGCCCCAGGAGTAGGTGCTATTATTATCCTTATTTTATTAATGAGGAAGCTGAGGCAAACAAAGGCTAAAGTGATTTGCCCAGGGTCACATGGCTATTAAGTGTCTGATACCAGATTTGAATTTGGGCTTCCTGACTTCAGTCTCATTATTCTATCCACTGTACCACTTAGCTGCCTCCAAGGAAGATAGGTCTGGATTTCTTTGTAGGGAACTCTGGGTATGGAAACTGTCTGCTTTAATGCAGACCAACAACTCTGCTGTAAGTCAAGGTCTGAGAGTTTTAAGAGATTCATCAACTCAGTCCTTTTCACACAGTTAAAATGTATTAAGGCCAGGGCTTTAGTCTCCTGTCCTAGGGGCAGCTAGGTGGTTCAGTGGATAGAACTGTGGGTTGAATCAAGAGAGACCTAGGGAGGCAATAGTCCCATTTTACTCTGCCCGGTTCAGGCCACATTTGAGCACTGCATGTTGGGAAGGATGTTGGTAAACTGGAGAGCATTCTGAGATAAGTGGCCACGATGGTGATGGTGAAGGTCTTGGGGTGGGGGTGGCGAACCTGTGGCCTCAAGGACTCTTGTGGCCTTCTAGGTCCTTGAGTGTGGCCTTTTGACTGAGTCCAAGTTTTACAGAACAAATCCTTTTATTAAGGAGATTTGTTCTGTGAAGTTTGGATTCAAAGGGCCTTGAGGCTGCAGGTTCCCCACCCCTGAATTCTAGATCAAATCTGGTCTCAGATGTTTACTATCTATGTGACCCTGGGCAAGTCATTTAACTTCTGTTTCCTTCAGTGTCTTCATCTGTAAAATGTGGATAATGATAGCACCTACTTCCCAGAGTCCTTGTAAAGGTCAAAGGAGATAATAGTTGTAAAGCAATTAGCCCAGTGCCTGGTGCATAGTGCTATATAAATGCTAGCTAATATTATCTGACACCAAGGCTAACTCTATCCAATGAGCCATACTCTCTCTCTAGGATTTTAAATGACTACTAATGGTTCATTTTTTTAGACATTACTATTTTTCAGCTCCTACCCAGGCAATGCCGATCATTTTCTTTTTTTAATTTAGTCTTTTTATCTCCAAGTCATGAATTTATTTTAAAAAAACCTTGGAAAATGCAAAATACTGCATATTCCCCAAAGATTTGAGTTCATTTCGAATTTGACTAATGAGGCTTGCAATGTTTGTCTAAAATTTTACTGCTTTCATGTCCTGTCTGTCTTACACAAATCGTGTAGAAGCATTTAAAGAAAAATAAAAAACCTTAAAAATAAATTAGATTTTTAGTAAAATATGTAAACAGCAGGTTCGCGTTTGGTTTTTAGCAGTACATGCACCATTCTATTTTAATAAAATGAGAAAAACTGTAGCACAGCGCAATCTCAAAGGCTATTGAAGACTGCTATCTGATCTCTGAGGGTGTGTATGCACAAAAGAACTTTACTTCACAGTTGATTATTTATCATCTGTCACATATAGGTATTTTAAAAAAAAAAGGTTAAGTGATCAAAATTTCCCAACTGTTTAGTTTGGGATTAATCAGATAATGAAGCATGGGGTTCGTGTTCTTTGATCATCACTCAAAATGAATGCTGGCTCAGACTACTCCTTTAAAAATAAGACCCATGTGAACCTTCCCTGTGGTTTTGAAAAGATAAGGATAGCAGGCCCATTGGACTTTTTTCTCTGTAGGGATTTTAACGAGGACCAAAGCATATCTTCTGGAACATTGAAAATCTTGACTTCAGTGGGGTTCCAGCCAGGGCTGGAACTAGAAAATGTCAGAAACCTCATGAGCTTGGCAGCCCATTTCTAAATAAAAGACTTTGGAGAGTCCTCTGAAAAAACATCTCTACTTTTGGTCCTAATCCAAACCTAAACTCTCAACCCACAGAAGTTCAGCAAGCATTAATTTCAGCCAATCATTGGCTTCATAAAATGCCAATTCCTCATTCAGCAAACAATTATAAGGCATAATTGCCAGTAGTGGAAATCAATAGACCTCCATAGATCTTTAGTTGCCCATTAAAAGTCTTTTATCTCCCACATAAGAATTAAAAAGGGAACTTTGGATTTAAAATAGTTTTGTATTCCTACAGAGGATGTGGATCTATAGAAAGATAAAAAGAGTCTCAACCATCTCTAGTGTTCTTAAGTGCCTTTTGGCCCTTCAGATCACTAGGGAAATATTGTTTTAAGGCAAAAGCACAGTTAGTATTTTTGGCCTTTCTCCAGAGACTTCCACAGAGGATGCCAATTAGTGATTTGATGGGTGGTTTGTGTATGTTGATAGACACTGGGACCTGAGGAAATGGACTGAGACCACCAACTCATTCTAGGCAGAGATAGCTGAACCGCTCATCTGGAAGAAAGCAGTAATTACTTTTAACTCTTACCCAATCTACCCTAAATTTAGACCACTATGTTGGTTCAAATTGTTATTCTGTATTGTTGTATGAATGCAGGAGGTGGAATACTATAGTCTTCAAAAGTTTGAAACTCAGAATTGTTTAGAGGGTAATGAAAAGTGATAGAAAGGTACATTGTAGGTATGAGTGGGCTACAGCACATCCCAAGCAAAGAATTACAAGCTATATGCAGAATTAAGGATGTCATCAAACAGAAGTATGAGAGAAAATAAATATGGGAGTGAGAACGAAGTATAACAAATGGACTGTGCATCCCCTTGTTATCTTGACTTGTGATATCAAAAAACAAAGTGGGGAGGGAGGTGCTCAGAATGCTGGGTGCTGAACTTGTGAACTTATGAGAGGACGTGGGCAAGAATAACATAGGATGGGCAGACATGAAAAGGTCACAAACATTTTGGTTGGTTGGTTGTTGTCCTTTGTGCTCAAAGAGGACCAAAGTAACATAACTATAGTGGGGTCAAGGTACAGTGTGTCTTACTGTGGCTGATCAGACCAATATGAGCTCAGAAGGCTCTACCACAAGTCAAACATAGATAGTCCATGTGAACATTTGGAGTGAAGATATCCCTAATTTGCATATCTCACTTTTTTTGAGCTACTGCAATTTTGCTTTGCTCATAGAGCACAGCACCTTTACTGATGCAGGTATGCCATGCTGGGCAGCCTTGTGCCAGTGTCTTCCATGTCTCACAATCTATTCCAAAGTTCTGCAGAGAGATCTTGAGAATGTCCTTGTATTGCTTCTTCTGACTTCCGTGTGAGCACTTGCCTTGTGTGAGTTCTCTGCAAAATAGTCTTTTAGGCAAATGCATGTTTGGCATTTGAACAATGTGCTCAACCCATCATTAGAGTTGTGCTCTCTACAATAGAGTTTAAATGCTTTGCAGCTCAGCTTGAGAAAGGACCTCTTTGTCTGTTACCTTATCTTGACAGATGATCTTCAGTCTATTCCTAAGATGATTTGAATGGAAACAGTTCAGTTTCCTGGTATGGTGGAGGTATACTGACCAGGTATCATAGACATACAACAATGAGGTCAGCACAACATCTCTGTAGACCTTCAGTTTGATAGGCAGCCTAATACCTCTTCTCTCCCACGCTTTCAGAGCTTCCCAAATGCTGAGCTAGCTCTGGCAATATATGTGTCAACCTTATCATCTATGTAGTGTTGACCTGAAAGTTTGGTTAGAGGAGGCAAACAAGCTAGGTGATATGTAAATTCATATTGTTTGTTCCCTTAAAACTAGCAGCATACATCCATGTATGGAGACAGACGAAATCTGACTGTCTGAACAAAAAATGAGAAGTCTTAAATACAGTTTAGTCCCAATTCAGCAAGTCTGTGTTACTCAATTTTATGATCTCCATGTATATTTAACCATGATACAAGAAAGGATTTTTCTAAATTGAATAGGTTGTAAATACAATAAGATAAGAGAGTTGACAAAGGTTGATTGAAACTACAACCTAGCATTTCTGTGTTTAATTTACCATTAACATGCCATAACATAGAATATACCCATAAAAAAGGCACATTATTCAAGATAGTGTCTCAGGTTAAGGGTCTCATCTTTAATGGCCAGAGGAAAGAATGCTCCTTAAGTCAGCCCCATCTGGGCTTGTTGATGTAGGAAGAGGTATTCTCTGAGTAAACTCAGAGAACAAAGGGGCTTAGTTGGAGACTTTTCTTCTGGTTGATTATTAGTTCAAGCTCTGGCCCTTATTGAAGTTACTAAATTGATATTAAATGATTATCATTAGACATCTCTGGAAAGCATATCGTTGAGGTAAGTGAACTTATCCTTAGCATTCAAAATTTCTCCATTTGCAGTAACTGATGGTTCCACATATGGATGGTGCATTGTTGATTGGTGGAGAATCTCTGTTTTCTTGGTGTTGATTGTCAGGCCAAAATCAGCATAACTGGTAGAGAATTGATCCATAGTTTCCTGCATCTCAGCCTCAGAGGCTACACTGAGTGCATAATCATCTGCAAACAAAAAGTCAGGCACCAACTCTCCCTCCACATGCATCTTTGGAGGAAATACCCACATTTGTGAGATACCAATTACAAGTGAGCATAGAGTATTGGTCCAAGTACAGGGTACCCTGATCCCTGTCAGATTTCTCATATAAGAGATGAGTGGAGCCTGTAATCGGTGTGATATTTTTCAGTTTCCATCTATATGGAATAATGCATAGTATAGAGAAGTGGTGTCAAACTCAAATAGAAATGGGGGAGGAGACACAAATCAATACATAATCATCCTTGTAGGCTGTATATTGATTTAGAAAACCACTTATTAACATCACCTGTATTATTGTATTTATTTATTTTGTTAAATGTTTGCCAATTACATTTTAATCTGGTTTGATCACTTTATTTGATAACTTGGTTTGGTAGCAATCTGGTTTGGTAACTTGGGAGTATAATGGGAAACATGGGGTGCTAGGCCAGTAGTTATTAAACTATTGCACTCTCTGAGCTACTTCAGTAGAACAAAAGACCTTCTGGGCTTTTCAAAACCTGTTTTACTTACTAAGTCACACTTGCTGTGTGACTTTTCTACCTGAGTTCCCTCATCTGTAAAATGGGGTAGTATAATAGCGCTATCTTCCAGGGTTGTATTATTATTATTATTATTATTATTATTGTTATATAACTATTTCACTTGCTCCTAGTTGGCAATAGAAGAAAGAAAAAAAATTCTTCCAGATTAATAGGGGAAATGATAATTGCAGTTTGTGTAATACCAATTATTTGGTATCTAATTTTATTGACTATTAAATTTTTTTTCATGTTAATGAAGATCATAATATAGAAGAAAGAGTGATACTAGGCAAGTTGCTTCATGACTCTGAGCCTTAGTTTCCTGAATTGTAAAAAGAATGATTTGGATGAAATGACCTCTAAGGTCCCATCTAGATCTAATTCAATTAACTCTATGCTGAAATATCAGATCCGTATGACTAACTCTTTCTCTAGCCCTGAGAAAAGTTATGATATAATTGGGTTTTGGGGGGGACCTTCCCGTTTTCTCTTATTAGTTGGCCTCCCTCCCTTCTATTCTCTTTCCTATCCTCACATCCAGATTTTCTTTTTTTCCAGTCCTCTTTTAGGTAGCTGTCCAATGCCTCATCCTTACATTATAACTAAAGTATTAGGTATGACACTACCTAGGGCTTTCTTTCTATAGGTTAAAAGGGAACCCAAAAGGCCTGAAGAGCTTTAAGAGCCAAAACATGGAGTTAGAATAGTGGAATGGCTTATCTTGAGGTTGATATTTGGAGAATAAGGACACCTGCTTGATGACCTTTGCCCTTCACATCATTCCATGGATGTGACTACCTGACCATAAAATTAGCTCAGCTTTGGTCCCCTAAAAGAAGCTTTTGGACATTCTCAGTCCTACTTTAGGTTAGGAATAGGGATTGGGCCTGTGATTTTGTTTTTTGATGTAACTCCCAGGGGAAGACACTCCCTCTTTTGATGAGGGTTGGCACTTTCTCTGCAATTTAAAGTCTTAGGCTGTGTAGGGCACTGAGATTTTAAGTGACTCACTCAGGGTCACACAGCCAGCATGTATCAGAAACAAAACTGGAAATCAGGTTTTCCTCAGTCCAAGACCTGATCTCTATCTACTCCAACATGCTGCCTCTTTGAATAGTAACATAACAGACATAATAGAGAATTGGCATGTGTTCCTGCTTAACAAGAGAATAATTGAATGTACAAATTATCAATGTAGGTACCTAAAAGCATTTAAACAAGGAAGTATGGCTGGACCAAGACAACATGGGTACATATATTCAGTAGAAAGGCATTAGAGTGTATAGTATTTATCTAGGGTTTATGCATATGTATATGTATGTCAGATGGGGCATCCTTTTTCCTTGCCTTCCTTTTTCCCTTCCCATGCGCCCTACTGCATTATAAAATCCTTCAGATATTATAATCTATCCTGTTGTTATATCTTCCAAAACCCTGAACACCCTCTAGTACACATTATTGACCTATGGGCATTGCCAGCTTCCCTAGTATAATGATACCTTTGTCTCTTTCTGGTCTTTTTACTCACTCTGAATCTAAACACTTTTATGTGTTATCTCCCCCATTTAAGGTGTTAGCTTCTTGAGAGCAGCAACTGTGTCCCCATAACCTGCCATTTGTCTCGCTAGTGCTTAGCACAGTGTTTTTTTGCATATAATAAACAGACACATAAATGTTTTTCATCTATTCATATATATATATATGTATATGTGAATAAATTGCATGGGGATAATAGTGAAGATTACCTTCATTAAATTGGTAAAGCTTTTGTAAGCAAGGTGAGATTTTGAAGGAACTTTGAATGATTGCCAGGAAGGAATGTAGAGTGTTCAAAGGATGAGGAGGTTCCACATATAGTCTTCATAAAAGAACTCAAGTAGGAGGATTGCATTAAATAGGTAGGTAGAAGAGGTGAAGTAGAAGAAACAAGGGCAGGGGTAGCCTGGTGAAAGGTAAGGCATGTGCTTCATATGTAGTAATCTAGGAAGCCACTAAAGCAATTTAAGAATTTTGGGTTGATAACATTAAAGAAGTGGGTAGAAAAATGCAGGCTGCTTTTCTCAATTGGATTTGACCACGTTTAAATTAAATAACTACGTTAAATTAAGTTCTGAGCCCCAAAGGCAAAAAAGATCGATAAGTGATGTGCATGATATTTATGTGTACAGAAAGGGGGAAAAAAGCTTGTAGGAGGTGATGTCTCCCTTGCTCTCTCTCTCTCATAGATAAGTCTTTACTCTTTATAGGAAAGCCTTTTGCATTCAATTTCTTTCCCATACACAGATTAGAAATTACCTTCCTAATTTAAGCAAAGGATCTTGAATATGTAGGTAATGCCTGCAATGTTTTGAAAGACTTAACTTGTTATTATGAGCTCACCAAACATGAATAAATGTAAATATTTTCTTATGTAAATAAGAGGAAAAATAACACATGGAACTATAAATCTCCACAATGTACAGTTTTTCAAAAAAGTTAATGACAAGTTTAATGTATAGTAGTTCCAACACAGACCTTTGACTTGGTCCACTTTTGAATTTTCTTCTACTCCATTCTGCTTTTTTTTGTTGCTTTTCCCATAAAAGCATAACTTTATTAAAACAGTTGAATGTAAAATACTATATATAGCATATAATAAGAGCAAAATTTAAAGAAACATAAACGCCTACTTAGAATGATGTACTTTTGTCAATCTCCTTTAAATGTTCTTGATAACTATTCAGTTTAACCCTGGTTTTCTGTCAGTTTTTTTTAGTAAATCTAATAGCCTGAATCTCTCTCTCTCTCTCTCTCTCTCTCTCTCTCTCTCTCTCTCTCTCTCTCTCTCTCTCTCCCTTTCTCTCTCTCTCTTTCTCTCTCTCTCTCTCCCTTTCTCTCTCTCTCTCTCCCCCTCTCTCCCTTTCTCTCTCACGCACACACACACACACACACACACACGCACACACACACAGAGTTAAGCAAAACTGCCATGCCTCAAAATGTAAGTCTCATTCTACATGTCGGATCACCCCTATCAAGAGGTGTGTAACATGCTTCATCACTAGTCCTCTGGAGTCATGGTTGGTTTTTACCTTGGTCACATTTCTGAAGTTTTCCAAATTATTTTTCTTTACAATGTTGTTGTTACTTTATTAATTGTTCTCCTCACTTTTCAGTCTCTTTTACTGGTTCTTCATTCATGTATGCTCTTTAACTATGGAAAAGAGAATGAAAAAAGAGCTGATCTCTTTGCAGCTTTATTATCTTGGTCCTGGCTTTAATTAACATTTGTTCTTCAATTTCCTTAGTTTTTCCTCATATTAAACTCTCAAATTGTCTCAAAGCACCTTAATTCATGTAAATTCCTAAATCATTTCCTAAAGGAAAACAAGGCAACATGTAAAAAAAAATCAGGAGCTATGATGATGAAAGGGATGAGGATGGAATAGATAAGTTTCACTTTCATCTAGGGAAAAATGGTTCAGGATACTTTTTATTCTGGTAGTGTTTCATAGAGAGAAGATGCTACAATTCTATCTCATCTCCACTTTCTGAAAGCTATGAATCAGCTCTCTAGCCTTGTATTCATAACAAAATTCTATAGCTAAGTACAGGGGATACAACATTGGACTTGGAGTTGGGAAAAATTGAGTTCAAATCTTGCATCATGTGATCCTGGATAAGTTGCTTAACCTGTCTGCCTCAGTTTCCTCATCTATAAAATCAAATGAGAAAATAATTGCAAAGTACTTAGCACAGTGTCTAGCACATAGTAATCACTATAAAACTGTTAGCGATTATTATTACAATTATTATCATTCAACTAAGTGGCACAGTGGATAGAATGCTGGCCCTGGAGTCATTGGGGATAATGATAATACTACTTCCCTGGGTTATTTTGAGTATCAAATGAAACAATATTTGTAAAATACTTTGCAAAACTTAAAGCATTATATAAATGCTATCTAATATTATGAAATATTTTGGATGCCCTAGAGGACTGATTATAATGGGAATCATCTTAAATCCATACAAAAAATGCTCCAGTTCTACATCAAATGTTAGATCACGAGCATGGAGAAAGGGGGTCATCCATTAAACTAAATCAAAGGTATATAGTAAAATTCTGGTCTAATTCTGGATTTGAAAGGTATTTTTTGTTTGTAAAAGCTTTTATGTATTTGCTACATCCTGAAGCTAACAATGTGTAGTAAAATTTGACTAATTAGTTCAGGAATTCTTAAGCTATATGACCTTGTTCAATTTATTTAGCCTTTCTGAGTCTAGGTTCCCTTATCTGTAAAATGGTGGTAATAGTACTTTATTAACTAACCTGGAGCATTGTTAAGATTCATGAAAAACAACAACAACAAAACACTTAGTGTCTCCAATGTCTTGGAACAGTCTTGAGCTTTAATAGTTTAAGGACAGCTTTAGAAAAACCCGGAAAGACTTATATGAACTGATGCAAAGTGAAGTGAGCAGAACCAGGAGAACACTGCATGCAGTAACAGTCATATTGTAAGAATGATCCACTGTGAAAATCTGGTGACTCTGATCAATACAATGATCTAATACAATTCCAGAGAATCCAAGATGAATACCGCAATCCATCACCAGAGAGGCAACTAATGAACTCAGTGCAAATTGCTTTTTACTATTATTTCTGGCAACATGACTAATGTGGAAATATATTTTGTATGACTTCACATATAAAATTGCTAGTATGTTGCTTGCCTACTCAATGGTTTGTGGGAAGGGTAAGAGTGATGGAGAAAATTTGGAACTAAAAGAAAGAATTATTTAAAAAATACTTTAATAACTTAAAACTATGATTTTGGGGATTGAGACTTTAGGGATGCCCTGTATATATGACCTAGTATTACTATTAATATTACTACTAATAATAACAAAATCATCATAATCCAATATTCATGATAGTTCAGGAAGCTATCATGAGTGCCACATAAGGTAATCTACATAAATTAGAAAAGATTCCATGTGTGAGACCAGTAGAGGATAGGGACTAGACATGCGATTTCATTGGCATAGGGAACTTTTGGGTGTGAAAACTACTAATACAGGTTTGGCACTTCTTAAGGTTCTCTATACCAGGGCTTTGTAAACTTTTTCCATTCATGACCTGTTTTTGCCTAAGAAATTTTTAAGTGATCCCAGGCATATAAGTATATAAAATAGGCGTACAAATCAAACATTTACTGATAATAAATCATAAAGAAATTTATTTTAAAACAATTCTTTGAAAGACATATAATCTTACCATTTATTAAAGACAAAAGCAAATTTGAATACTAATAAGATGGATGTTCTTATTTATTTTTACAAAAAGAATTAAATCTTGGTGGAATGTTTGTTACTGTAGGACCTAGAGCATCTTAAACATTTTTCAGGGTTGATCAATATTTTGATTTTACAATCCTCAATGCTGAGAATGCTGCATTGCACAAATACATAGCATAAATGGCAAAAGTACGTTTAGGGCCATTTCAGAAATTGTTGGAAATTCTGTCCAAGCCAAAATTCATTTAGTGATTTTGTATGTACAGTAAAAACACTACAATTCATAACATACAATAGTCTTGAATCTGAGCCGAGGTGTTTCTGGCAGCTTTCTTTGGCGTTAGTGTACATGTTGTGTGTTTAGAACCAAGGCTGCAATGAAGTTGCCCGATGCAATGTGGGCAGGTGCTGCCAGAAACACCTTAGATTCTTTATGTGTTTGATTTTGAATTAATTTTTGGTTATTGCACATTCAGGAACTTTTAACTGTTGCCAATTTTTTTGCAATACATTCAGTTATGCGACCGCATATGGGTTTGTGACCCATAGTTTAAGAAGCCCTGCTCTATACTACTGGCGTCAAACCCAGAGAGACACAGGGCCATTAACCATACATAAATATCCCTACAAGCTTCATATTGACTGATAAAACTACGCGTTAAAACCATAAAACCAAATAGTTAGAAAACTTTGTTATGGGTTTTCTTGATTACGTTTTAAGCTGGTTCCTCCTGTAGCTGTATGCAGTGTATTTGACAATTCTGGCCTAGAGCACTGAGAGGTTGAGGTTAAGTCACTTATCCAGGGCTACTGACTCAGTATGACACAAGTAGGACTTGACCCCCAATTTTCCTGACTTTAAGGGCAGTTCTCGATCATTGTGATTATATTGTCATTAAAACACCCAAGTTATCCACATGCTACAGAGTCCCCATCAGGCAAGAGTTTGAGGAAAATTCTATTAGATTATTTTGCATTCCGTTGATTCTTAAATGGATGTTATGTTAAAATGTTATTAGATCCTAAATGGTTTTTTTATGCTTTTGAGAGAACTTAAAACATTTCAAGGCTCTGTTTCATTTCAGTAAATTTGGTCTATTATTCTGACATCCTATAAATTGAAAAGTGTTTAGATAATTAGCTTTTTGGCATTATTAGATTGTTATTGTTCTCTAGATAGTCTCTCCATGATTGATTTCTAGACAGTTTCTTAAACTTTGTGTTAATTTAACTTTACTTGGGATTAAATAGATGAATAAGGCATTTGGGGGACAATTGTAGAAGTGAATATGAAAGACTTATCATTGCTGTCATTGGTGTTGATTCTTATGAAATAAACATAAGCAGCAAAGCTTTTTAAATTTATTCCACAAAAGCTCACAATCTTGAGTTTAGACATTCTTCTCTGTTTTTCAAATTTCTCTTTGCCTCTCCCCTATTCAATTCAACAAATAGAAATTGCATTTGCTGCCTATATGGCACTGTGCTAGGTCCAAAGGAGATATAAAATTATCCCTACTTTCATGGAATGAGTAAGGGGGGGAGGGTCTGGTCAGGGGAGATGACATATACACATATAAAGATGGTAGATAATAATGTGTGATAAGTATATTACAAGTGTAAATCAGCACGCTATATGAAGTGTCCAAGACAAAAGTTCCTATTTATAGAGTATCAGAAAAGGCAGTATGAGGGAGGTGGTTTTTGAATGAGGTTTTAAAGAATGGATAGAAAGATGAGACCAAAAGCTTAGATGTAACAGAAATCTAAAATTTCATATACAGTCTTCTTTCTTGTCCTTTGCATATTGATGACTCTTAAGTTCACAATAAGAATAAAATTTAATTTAAAAAATTTAGGTAGAGGACATCCTATGAAGAGAGAATATTGTATATAATTGACAATAGTAAATGCCAAGCATTTATATAGCACTTTAAGGTTTGCAAAGCACTTTATAAATATTATTTTATCCTCACAATAACCCTGAGAGAGAGGTGCCATTATAATCCCCATTTTACAGATGAGGAAACAGGCAGACAGGGGTTAAAGTGACTTGCTCAAGGTCACAGAACTAGAAAATATCTGAGACATGATTTAAAAGGAGGTCTCCTAACTCTAAGTCCAGCACCCTATTCACTGTACTGCCTAGCTGCCTTCTCACAAAGGCCTTGAGGCAGCAAAGAGTAGCTTATTTTTCTGGGATAGAGAGTAATTCAGATTCACTAAAGTCATCTATCTTCTTTATTGTATATCTTCATGAAAAGACAATTTACTGACTGATCAACAAGGTGGTAGAGAGGTTGTTTACCATAAATGTTTGCAACCTAAATACCTCATAAAAAGGAATTATATGCTAGATATAAAGTGGCCAAAGTTGGATCCATAACAAGACAAAAACACCACACAAAATTTAAAGCCCATGAAATAACATTGGAGAACTTAAATACTTAGAACTTCCACTCAGCAGCTCCACTGCCAACACATTCCACAATGAGAGCATGGAGTTCCTTTGCCAGACTCTAAATGGCAATGACGCATTCTTATCCCACAAGAGATGGCAGACATTAATTCTGCCAAGTCATGTGAAGGAAGGGGAGAATAAGGAGGAAGGATCACAGAAGTCAGGACCAATGCTTAGACATGGGCATGGCAAAGCCAAACAGAGGGTGAGGACTTTCCACATCTTAGTAAAAGGGAATTCTATCCTCCAGAGTTTGTTCTGGGCAGAAACTTAGTTCATCTAGCCCTGCTTTGAGGAAACTGAGGACACCTAGTGTTGGGACTATTTGTGAGGGAATATCCAAAGACTGAGGAGGATAACCAGAGATGTGGGACTTAGAATACAAGAAAAAGGTTGAAAGACCAAAATCTGAGGGAGAAATTATAAATAAACCTAGATCACAAGGAGATAAATCAACATATAAGCTCATAAAGATAGAAGGGAGAGTAAAAATTCAAGGATAGTCTAGAGTGCAATGAACTAGTATAGACATACCTCTGACATACATATTGCAGGTTTGGTTCCATATCTCTACAATAAAGTAAATAAATATCTCAATAAAGCAAGCCACACAAATTTGTTCAGTTCCCAGTGTATATAAAAGTTATGTTTATACCAAACTATAGTCTATTAAGTGTGAGATAGTATTATAAATGAAAATGTACATACCTAAGTTAAAATATACTTTATTGCTAAAAAATTCTGTCATCTGAGTGAACCTTGAATGAGTGGTAATCTTTTTGCTGATGGAGGGTTTTGCCCTAATCTGGATGGCTGCTAACTGATCAGGATGGTGATTGCTGAAGGTTGCAGTTGCTTTACCAATTTTTTAAAATAAGACAACAATGAAGTTTGCCACATTGATTGGCTTTTCCTTTCACTTGAACACTTAGAGGTCATTGTAGCATTATCAATTGGCCTAATGTCAATATTGTTGTCTCAGGGAAAAGGAAAGCCTGGAGGGAGGGCGGGAGAGGCAGAGAGAGAGAGAAAGAGAGAGAGAGAGAGAGAGAGAGAGAGAGAGAGAGAGAGAGAGATGGGGAATGCCAAGTTGGTGGAGCAGCCAGAAAGCACACAACATTTATTGATTAAGGTTGCTGTTTTATGTGGGTACAGTAACCATGCCCCAAAACAATTGCAATAGTAACAAATATCACTGAGCACACAGCACCATAAATAATATAGTAATAATAAAAAAGTTTGAAATTTTTTTGAGAATTACCAAAATGTGACAGACATGATGTGAGCACATGCTGTTGGAAAAATGGCTCCAATAGATTGCCTGATGCAGGTTTGCCACAAACTTTCAATTTGTGAAAAAAAAGCAATAGTTTTGAAGCATGATAAAGTGAAATAAAATGAAGCATGCTTATATTACACTATGAAGGAAAATAAACTATCCCCTATTTTAAAAAAAAGAGCAGACTTTACAGAGATTATGGAACTATAGTGGGAAGGGTATTTGTATGTGGAGGAAGTATGTAAAGGAAATGAAGAAGAGCCCTTAGGAAAATAGACCCAGCCTGTTAATAGAAACCTTATCCCATATACTGGGGAGGTAACTGTTAAGGAGGCTAGGACCAGGTGGAAACACTTTTCCCAAGCTGAGTCTTCTGTATGCTCAAATCTACTATAATCTATTAATTTCTGGGTCTTGGTCTTAGCATGCCAATGAACATGAACCCATAAAATTACTCCCCAGTTTTGCTATAGAGGGAGAGAGCTATTTAAAGGAGATCATCAAATTAGAGACTACAGGGGAACTCTTAGCTCAGTAATGAAGATATCAATGCAGTATCACATGAACTACCAAGCACATAGATCATCAGGGGAATCATTAACTCAGTGATATACAAATCAATCAATAATGATTTCTAGGGGGTGGAGCCAAGTTGGCAGCTGTAAAGCAGAGACTTGCCTAAAGCTCTGCCCAGGACCCTCCCAACACCTATGAAAAATGTCTTTGAACAAATTCTAGAACTACAAACCCAAGATATAGCAGAGGGAAGCAGGGCTCCAGCCCAGGACAGCCTTGATGGTTGTTGGGTAAAGTCTATTGCACCATGCTGGGCGCAGAGCCCAGAGTGGGCCATGCCTGGAACAACCAGACCAGGAGCCAGGCAGAACAGGCCATAGCGCTCTGAATCAGTGAGCTGTGGCAGTCACCAGACTTCTCAACCCACAAACACCAAAGACAACAGAGAAGATTAGTGGAAAAAACTGAAAAAACTGTGGGGACAGAGTGAAAAGAGTTTGTGTTTGGCCACCACCCTGGGGACAGCAGAGGTGGTGCAGCTCTGAGGCTGCTTACAGAGCTACAGCTGCAGTCTTCTGGCCCCAGGCCCACCTGGTGGGAGGAATTAAGTGGCAGATCAGAGAAGGAGTGCAGAGCCTGCTTAGACGTGAGTAGTGATCCAGGTTGGTGGTTCTTGGGGAGGAGGAGCACTGGTGTGGCAGAGTTTACTGTGTAGAAATAATTGTGAAAACAACAGCACATCCTGTCAAGCTTGGGACAGAGTACTCTCTACTCTACAAGCAGTCATACCCCGATGAAAAGCTCAAGGGCAAAGTAGTTGGCTGGGAACATAAACAGGCAGTGAAAACAGACTCAGATTCAGACTCAGACTCTAGATTCCTTTTTTGGTGACAAAGAAGACCAAAACATACAGCCAGAAAAAGTCAACAAAATCAAAGAGCCTACAACAAAAGCCTCCAAGAAAAACATGAACTGGTCTCAGGCCATGGAAGAGCTCAAAAAGGATTTGGAAAAGCAAGTTAGAGAAGTAGAGGAAAAATTGGGAAGAGAAATGAGAAGGATGCGAGAAAACAGTGAAAAACAAGTCAATGACTTGCTAAAGGAGACCCAAAAAAATACTGTAGAAAATAAGACCTTAAAAAACAGACTAACTCAAATGGCAAAAGAGCTCCAAAAAGCCAATGAGGAGAAGAATGCCTTGAAAGGCAGAATTAGCCAAATGGAAAAGGAGGTCCAAAAGACCATGGAAGAAAATACTACCTTAAAAATTAGACTGGAGCAAGTGCAAGCTAGTGACTTTATGAGAAATCAAGATATTATAAAACAGAACCAAAGGAATGAAAAAATGGAAGACAATGTGAAATATCTCATGGGAAAAACCACAGACCTGGAAAATAGGTCCAGGAGAGATAATTTTAAATTGTTGGACTACCTGAAAGCCATGATCAAAAAAAGATCCTAGACATTCATCTTTCAAGAAATTATCAAGGAAAGCTGCCCTGACATTCTAGAGCCAGGGGGTAAAATAGAAATTGAAAGAATCCACCAATTGCCTCCTGAAAAAGATCCCAAAAAGAAAACTCCTAGGAATATTGTTGCCCAATTCCAGAGCTCACAGATCAAGGAGAAAATACTGCAAGCAGCCAGAAAGAAAAAAATTGAGTACTGTGGAAACACAATCAGGGTAATACAAGATCTAGCTGGTTCTACCTTAAGGGATCTAAGGAATATGGTATTCCAGAGGTCAATGGAGCTAGGATTAAAACCAAGAATCAGGTACCCAGCAAAACCGAGTATAATGCTCCAAGGCAACATAAGGATTTTCAATAAAATAGAGGACTTTCAAGTTTTCTCAGTGAAAAGACCAGAGCTGACTAGAAAATTTGATTTTCAAACCCAAGAATCAAGAGAAACATGAAAAGGTAAACAAGAAAGAGAAATCATAAGAGACTTATTAAAGTTGAACTGTTATGTTTATATTCCTACATGGAAAGATGATGTGTATAATTCATGAGACCTCATTAATTAGGGTAGCTGAAGGGAATATACACATATAGAGAGACAGAGGGCACAGGGTGAGTTGAACATGAAGGGATGATATCTAAAAAAAATAAAATCAAATTAAGGGATGAGAGAGGAATATATTGAGAGAGGGAGAAAGAGAGAGATAGAATGGGGTAAATTATCTCACATAAAAGTGGCAAGAAAAAGCAGTTCATTGGAAGGGAATAGGGGGCAAGTGAGGGGGAATGAGTGAATCTTGCTCTCATTGGAATTGACCTAAGGAGGGAATACCATACACACTGATTTGGGTATCTTACCCCACAGGAAAGAAGGAGGAAGGAGATAAAAAGGGGGAATGATAGAAGGGAGGGCAGATAGAGGGAGGAGGTAATCAAAAACAAACACTTTCAGAAAGGAACAGGGTCAAGGGAGAAAATTGAATAAGGGGGTACAGGATAGGAAGGAGCAAAATATATTTAGTCTTTCACAGCATGAGTATTGTGGAAGGGTTTTGTATAATGATACACATGAGGCCTATGTTGAATTGCTTGCCTTCTTAGGGAGGCTGGGTGGGGAGGGAAGAGGGGAGAGAATTTGGAATTCAAAGTTTTAGAAGCAGATGTTCAAACAAAAGTTTTTACATGCAACTAGTAAATAAGATACACAGGCAATGGGGCATAGAAATCTATCTTGCCCTGCAAGAAAAAGGGAAAAGGGGATGGGGGGGGAGTGGGGTGACAGAAGGGAGGGCTGACTGGGGTACAGGGCAATCAGAATATATGCCATCTTGGAGTGGGGGGGAGGATAGAAATGGGGAGAAAATTTGTAATTCAAACTCTTGCGGAAATCAATGCTGAAAACTAAAAATGTTAAATAAATAAAATAAATAATAATTTAAAAAAGAAAAAAATAATGACTTCTAAATGTAATACCTGGGGTAATACCTCCCCCACAATTCTCGGAGTGGGTCTCCCAAGTTCAAGGTATTTTGTGAGTCCACATTCTGTACAACCATAGCTCATGTGCTTCCACCATTATGTTTACCTTTAATTGTCAGTCCAAAGACATAATTAATTCAAAACAAATAATTTTTAAATTGGCATCATAAGAAAGTTAACAAAAACATTTTTCCCCCAAAACCTAGGATACACTCTTTGAAAAATATATGTGACCTCTGTGGGAAGAGCAACAACATGTAGCGAAGGGTATATGTGCAACAAGAACATATTAGATGTGACCACACGGCACCAGTGCTGGGAAGTATCTGATGTCTTCCAGTGAAGACATGCTGTTCCCCCAGGCCTGTTCTCTACTGGTCTCCTAGTGTCTACTGGACAGATCTCATGGCCTCCACAGGGTGCTATAGTCTCTGCCAAACTCTGCTCCCACAGATTATGTTCTGTTGAATATGGCTCTGTCAGATTCTATTCAGCTGGACTCATGGTTTATGCCAGAAACTTCCATGCTGTATGCTCTCTATAGATTCTGGCATGGCTGAAATCCTTGGGAACATCTTCAAGGGAAAAGAGAATCCTCTCATGTCATTTCAGTTCATTTTCCGTAGTCCTCTCCCAGCTCTTTTTAGAAAAGGCAGAAACTCTTGCCTGGGACTAGCAAAAAAATTTCCATTTGTGTCTTCTGTATTGTTTCCTCAGCATCATGGCTACTGAAACCTCTAATCTCCTCAGCAGCATATACTTAGGCCCAGGTGCCAAGATCTTGAAGAGCAGGGCCCTCTCAAGTGGCTAATATCTTCAGGCTTAGTAGTTTCTCTGGTCTTCTCTTCTTGGTTCCAGGGCAAAGATCCCTCTGTTAGATACCTTACCTTAGTTTATAGTGAACATTTCATAAATTTCCCAGCCACGTAATGGCTGTCTGCTTAATAATTACTAAAAAAGCAATGAGGGTTCCCCAGTTTTTGAACTTTAAGTCTGTTGTGTTCTTCAGTGCAGATGAGTGAGTGAGGGTGAAAACACAAAGACAAACTATGCCCAAGGAGCAAGGCCATTGTCTCTTCTACCAGCCTGACTGCATTCCTTTCCCTTTCATATGAAGGTACAACCAGCCCAAAACCTCAGAAGGGCTTTGAAGTATACCTCTACATCAGAACCCTTGATGATAATCCTAAAAATATCAGGCTCATAATTACTCCTGTATCAAGAATCACTATTGATATTTACCTAGAGGATATTTCTCAACTGCTAGCCCAAGGAAAAGAAGGAGAAAAGGAAAAGGGAGAGGGAGAAAGAGAAGAGGATGGAGATGTCTGTTCTAAGGACTGAAAATAAAAGTCTATAGGATTTGCAAACTTTATTCACTGGTCTGTAGCTGCTAGTGGGTATGTGCGACAGGGAACAGTAGAAAGGACACTGAGAAACCTGCTTGGCTAAGCTCTTGCTCAGAGCAGATGCAAGACATAAGGGGAATCTAAAAAAGAGAGAGGTTCAGGGCTCTTTTGATCCACTAGGAGGGGCAGAGGAGGAGCAGAGCTGTCAGATTCCTGCTCTTTTAGCCACAGGCAGTTGAAGGAGATAAGGAGGTAAGAACCCAGTCCAAACTCTAGCACTCGTGCCTATAACTGGCTGACAAGCTGTGTCTTGTGACTGTCTCAGCTCTACTACCTTCTAGAAAGAGGCATTGAAAGCTTTAGCAGGAAGGAACTCTGACTCCCATTAAGTGAAAAGAGATCCATTTTCTTCTTTGTGCTGCATATTATTGAACAAAGAGGTACTACCCTATCAGTGTGAAAGGAAGCTACTCCATAAATCTGTGTTCCATTTGGGCTTCACTATTACTCCCTCCCCATTAGAGTAGTCAGAAGGTACTATCTATTAATGATGACATTTTGAGGGAGGATAGGGACCCAAAGATACTATGTAAGATTCTCCCCTTGGATTGCTAATGTACATTATCATGCCCACCACATCACTAAATATAGGAGGAGCTGAAAATAAGGTATTGGTGATTAATTATCATGTTACCAAAGAAATTGGGAAACATTGTTTCCCTGAACAAATCATTGTGGGACCAGGGGATGGTCCAGGGCTTTTCTTAGAAGGAATTTTCAAAGATTTAGAGCTGTAAAGGAGCTTAGAAACTAGCTAGCTCAAACAGCTTATTTTTGTAGATGAGGATACTGAGTCCCATATAACTGAAGCAAAGCTCGTGGTCAAGAAGGTAGTGACTAGTAGAGGTGAAATTCAAACCCACAGTGTTTGCTTCCCATACTATAGTTTTTCCTAGTATACCAAGCCTCATTCTCCAACTTAGAGAACATAGTCTCTTATTGGGAATGTCATATATGTGATTGTTGGTCAGGCACATGTAGGACTACTTAGTTTCTGAGTTCTCCTTGTATTCTTAGAGTCTGTGCTTCTATGATGTGGGGGAGAGGAGAGGAATTTTCCTTAATGGTTGCTCTTTTGAAAATATATTAGACTGTCATTACATGTTCACATGTATGAAGGGAGGCAAAAATTTCAGGGAAAAGTTCTAATTGGTTTTCAAATGAAAGGCAATGTATTTTCCCTTTCCAGTTCCTATTGTTTATTGGTCCTTTTAAATGGCATATCTGGGTTTGTTGAGCCAGCTACCCTAAAATTATGTTGTGGTCTTTATTGGTGGTGACAGCCCAGATCCTAGTGGGCAAGCATCTGTCTCACCATCCTTCATCTCCATTGGCACTAATGAACTCTCTCTCCTGGGCATCTTAGATAAGTGATTGAGAATGGAATGGCGCCATGGAAATGGTACAGTTCAGGGAAGTGTCATCTCCAGAGTGAATCTTGGTGCTGTAAATCGTTTCCCCACCTTAGGGTCAATTACACCCTTGAAGGGTCTTTCTGGCAAAGATTCTTCCAGTGGGTATGTGATGCTGATGGATGCATTGAATCACTAGACAGGAGCAGAGGGTCTGAATTGAACATGTAGCAGAACATGAGTGGTGAATGCCGTCTGTTCATTGGTGATCTGTGAGTGAGCTGCAGTCCTGGAGCTCTGACAACTGGCTGGCAGATTTCTCAATGAGTGAGAAAATTTTCCAGTTCATCTGTGGAGAGTTTAGCCCAACATTAGAGCATTAGTCTACCCATCTGCAACCTGCAATTGGGACAGACAAGAGAATCGTTATTACTTTGTGGATAGGAGCCACAAATCTGAATTAGGCAGGCTGGCTCACATGTTTGGTGTTGGCAGGTCCATGGTTTAGTCTATTGTTTGCAAAGTGTGTGCCATTGCCAAGGGAGAGTGAGAGTCCTGTTGCATTATGTCATCATCACACATGATGCCTTAAAACTAATAGATGGCTTAGAATGAACTGAGAAGCCCTCATTCTGTGAAGGAGTTGTTGATAATATTCCCCTGCTTGTTATTTGTGAGCTACCTAATGTGCCTGAGTCGTTTCAGCCTAAAGGCTATTACTTGTTTTGGATGGCTCTGGTTTACTGCTGATATCAGTTTATGGGTTTTTATATCCATTTGCAAATCATGAATCAGAAAAGAGAACTCTAAAATGCAAACACTCCATATGGCCATAAATCACCAATTCAATGAACACTGGTGATATACAAAAGCAACAGTGATGGGAGCTCTATCAGCAAACTGTATTAATATCTGACGTACTAGACTCCTTGGGGAAAACTACGAAGGAAATAAGGAATCATTGAATCTTTGAGTAAGAAGGGATCAAATTCAACCTCCTCCCAAATATAGATGAGTTATTTGTGCTAGAGTTTATAATCAAATGGGGAAAGATATGGCCCCAGTGTAGAATCTGGCTAATTTCTGAAAGACTATTTTTTATTATATTGGAAGGACTGATTGACCCATTTGAAGATAGCCACACTTATTTGAAAATGGTTTAGATTCTGTATATGGGAAAAATATTTAACTATAAATACAAGTGATAGAAGATCATAACAGTATATATAACACCATATTACAGAGCTATATAAATAATAAGCTGTTTGAGGTTGAGAAGGATAATGAATAAATGAATGAAAGAAAAATAATTTGTTAAGTGATTGCTATATACCAGGCTCTGTGCTAAGCACTGAGGATGCAGCAACACTTGACCTCAAGGAGCTTGTATTCTAGTAAGAAAACCAAAACATGTAAGAGAGTGGTGGCAAGAGAAAAGAAGGTTTTTCTTTTCGTTTTCTATTTTTTTTTTGGTGGGAGTGGTCAGGGGGATCACAGAGATGGTAGGTTCATATACAGGTTAGTCAACTGACAAAAGTACTGTATTATGGGAATAACTGAAGTGATCGAAATCAAATAAGAGGAATTTGGAGATACTTTATGGAGGTGAATGACATGGAACAGAATTCTGAAGGTTTGATAAAACAGAAGGGAATGACAATTCCAGGTAAGGGGAACATTGTGTTTGATGGTTTGGAGAGGGTATTTGTTTGTGTGTGTGAGTGTGTGTTTGTGTTGGGGATTGTGGTTATGGAAATATATAGAAAGTGGAAGTTGGAATACTGTGAACATAAAGGGAGAAAATATGGACCCATTTTTGGGAAACCTCCAGGTGCCATGATCAAGAATTAAATTGCTCTGAATAAAGGATGGGGTTTGGTAGATCTGGAAATGGGATATTACATTATTTCAGACCCAAAGTGCTTAAGGCTCAGATTAATAATGTGATGGAATTTGATTCAATTCAATGGATATTTATCAAATGTTTAATACTGTGTGCAAGACATTGTACTTGCTGTACATATAAAAGAAAACAATATCATGATCTGGTAGCCTACATTCTACTTGAGGGATAAAACATGTGCATAAATAAGTGTAATATAAGACATTTTGCATAGGAAGAGATTATTAACTGGAGAATCAAACAGTGGTGTGCTGATAGATGTTTAACAATCATCTCAGATAAAATTTATGTGTGGCACACTTTTAAGTTTAATCTGCATTGTTAACATCCTCTCCATCAATTTATTAAGACTAGACAATAAATAAAACAATAAATCAATTCCTGATTTGTAGCATTTCCTTATTTCAGATGTATAAATATTTACACAGAAAATGTAAAAATTGGTTCCCAGAAACAGCTGTCTCCAGGATACCCATGGAATCATGGAAGTGTTTCATGGAGGAGGTTCCACCTGAACCAAACCTTGAAGGAAGACAAGGATTCTGAGAGGTAGAGATAACCATTTAATGCATTGTAGTTTTGAAGAAGAGTGTATGCAAAAGCATATAGATAGAAAATGGGGTTTAAGGGAACTGGAATAGTCTAGTTTCCAAATGTATTCCTGGTAAAGGAAAGTGGTAATGAATTAAGGCTAGAAAGATTAGTTAAAACTAAATTAGAGGGGTCCATTAAGTTCTTTGCTGAAGACTATATTTTATTCTACTACAGGAGGCATAATATGGGAAGATGGAGGGAGCATTGGCAGGAAATAGAAATGAACAGGATGACTTCTGGGAACCAAGATGGTGGAGTAAGAAGCAAATTGTTTTGGCTCTCCCATATTTATTTCCAAACGACCATAAAATAGAGCCCCAGAACAAATCCTGGAACAGTGGAGCCAGGGGAAAGACAGAATGGAATGGTCTTTTAGCCCAGTAAATGTGGAGGATTAGAAAGAAAGATTCATCTCATTTAGGTAAAAGGGGAGCAAATTCCAGGACAACAATTACCTCAGCAAGCCAGCAGCAAGCCCCACCTCAGCAAACCAGTGGGAGATCCGGAGCCCCAGTGGGGTGGAGCAGGCAAATGCCAATACCAGGACCCCCCACATGCCTTAGCATAGCCAGGGGAACCAGTAGACTCCACCTCTGAGAACCACCACCTACTTCAGTATAGCCCCTGATGGGCAGGCCTCCTCCACTGGCCAACCTGTACATATTTCAGTGCAGCCCAGGGTAAGCGAGAGTCTTCCAGGGGCTAGATCTCCATGTACTTCAATGTAGCCTTGGGGAAATGCAGAAATACTCCTCTTGGCCTTGGCACACACCAGTAACCACCACTAGGACCCTATCTTAGTGCCAGATAAGCTGCCAGGTGCCTATAGCCTTCAGCAGTGCCAGCCACCTCCCAACCTAATCCCCTTAACATTGCACCATACATAAGGGTCTCCTGTGGGCTCAGGGCAACATCAGCACAACACCTAGTAAAAAGCCAGGGCCTGCAGCCACTGACACAAGAAGTCTGAGACAGAGCCCCTTCCACCGTGGGAGCAGAGATCAAATTTAAAAGAAAGGAAAAAGGCCAACAAAAAAGATGAGCAAAAAAAAAATCTGATCAAAGAAAGTTATTATGGGGACAGGGAAGACCAAGACACAAACTCTGAAGAGGACAAGAATGTCAAAACACCCCAAAGAAAAATGGGAATTGGTTGTAAGCCCAGAAAGAACTCCTTGAAGAGCTTACAACTCACATAAAAGAGATAGAAGAAAAAATGAGAAAAGAAATCAGAATGACTTAAGAGGACTATGAAAAAAGACTCAGCAGCTTGGAAAACTGCTTAAAAAGTAGAATTGACCAAATGGAAAAGGAGATACAAAAATCCACGGAAGAAAATAACTTTGTAAAGAGTACAGCTGGCCAAATAGAAAAGAAAATACAAAAGCCAATTGAGGAAAACAACACTTTAAAAGTTAGAATTGGGCAAGTAGAAGCTAATGACTTTATGAGACATCAAGAATCAATCAAACACATTTAAAAGAATGAAAAAGAGGGAAGAAAACATAAAATACCTCATGGGAAAAAACAACTGACCTGGAAAGTAGATCCAGGAGAAACAAGGTCAGAATTGTTAGTCTACTTGAAAGCCATAATCAAAAGTAGGACCTGGACAGCATCTTTCAAGAAATTATCAAGGAAAACTGACCTGATGTCCTGAAACCAGAGGGCAAAATAGGCATTGAAAGAATCCATTGATCACCTCAGAAAAGAAATCCCAAAATAAAAACTCTAAGGAATATTATAACCAAATTTCAGAGCTATCAGGTGAAGGAAAAATTACTACAAATGGCCAGAAAGAAACAATTCAAATATCAGGAAGCCACAATCAAGGTGACACAGGACTTGGCAGCTGCAAAACTAAAGGACTAGAGGTCTTGGAACATGATATTGTGGGGTCAGGGCAAAGGAGATAAGACTACAACCAAGAATCACTTACCTGGCAAAAATTAAGCATAAGAAATTAAATAAATTTTTATAAAATTTTAAAAATTAATAATAAATAAAATAAAAATCAAAGCATCAAGTTAAAAATGGTCATTCAATGAAACAGAAGGATTTCAAGCCTTCATAAGGACAGGACGAGAACTAAACCAAAAATTTGACCTCCAATATCAAGACCCAAGAGAAGCATAAACAGGTAAAAAAGGAAAAGAAAACAAGTCATTTAATAGAGCTAAACTGTTTAGATCCCTACATGGGAAGATGATACTTGTAACTCTTAAATATTGTATCGCTAACAGTACAGATAGAAGAAATAGATAGATAGATAGATAGATAGATAGATAGATAGATAGATAGATAGATAGACAGATACACAGAGGGTATGGGTATAAAGTGAATTTGAAGGAATGATAAAAAAAATTTAAGGGATAAGAAAGTGGAGTAGACTGGGTGCAGAAAGAAGGTGATAAATCATCTTACATGAAGAGGCAAGAAAGGATTATTATAGTGCAGGGGAAGATGGGAATGGTGGTGATAGGAATTTCATGAACCTTACTCTTACCAGTATTGCCTCAAAGAGGGAATAATATACACAACCAGTTGAATACAGAAATCTATCTTACCCAGTAGGGAAGTGGGAAGGGAGGAGATTAATTAAAGGGGGAGTTGGAATTGACAGAAGGGAGAGCATATCAAGGGAGGTGGTAGACAGAAGCAAAACACTGGTAAGATGGGAAAGGGTGAAAGGAGAGAGATGTCAGACAGGAGGAAGAATAGGTTGGAGGGAAATACACAGGTAGTAATCACACTGTGAATGTGATGAACTTTACCAAAAAACAGAAGCAGATAGCAGAATGGATCAAAAGCCAGAATCCTACAATATGTTGCTTACAAAAAAACACACCTGACGCAGAGAAACATACACAGAGTAAAGGCAAGGGAATGGAGCAGAATCAATTAGGCTTCAGCTGCAGTTAAAAAAAAGTAGGCATAGAAATCCTGATTTTAGACAAAGTAAAAGCAAAAATAGACCTAATTAAAAGAGATAAGGAAGGAAACACCATCTTGCTAAAAAGTTCCATAGACAATGAAGCAATCAAATTAGAAAAGCAAGGAATGGTCTACCTGTCAGATCTATGGGAGAGGAAGAATTCATGGCCAAAGAAGAGATAGAAAGCATTATGAAATGTAGAATAGATAATTTTGAGCAGATTAAATTGAAAACCTTTAGTACAAACAAAACCAATGTAACCAACCTTAGAAGGAAAGCAGAAAGTTGGGAAACAATCTTTACAGCAAGTGTCTCTGATAAAGGCCTCATTTCTCAAATGTATAGAGAACTGAGTGTAACAACATTGCTACTTGCTGCTACTGTGATTGTGCAAGGCCAATAACACCAGCACACAGGAGGGCTTCTAGAACAGGATCTTTGATCTGCTTTTCTAAGGAAAGCAACTTTAAGGGGTTAACAATCTTACTTTAATTAAACATGTATATATCATTCACTTAGTTCAGGGGGAAAAACTAGCACCCTGAACTTCAGAGAGAATACACAGAAATTACAAGCATATATTATATAAACAGAGCAAACACAAATCAGTAGACAGGCTTCTATCTGTCCATAGCAATACATATAGTTACCAGAGAGAGAAGAACATCTGGGTTTTCAAACCCAGGGGGCTCCATGGTGGCTACCCAGAGTCTCATCTGGTCAAATCACATGACACTCTTCCAGTGAGTGAGAGCCCCAAAACAAAATGCCAACCTCAGAGCTTATATATCCTGTTCAGCATCAGAGGGCATCACAACCATACTACTCAAACCCATGTGACCTAAGCCTTCCTGTGGCTTAAGCAGGTCATCAAAGACTCTTGATCCAATCAAAGACTCCCAATTGAAACAAAGGCAAGACTCATCAAATGCATTTGATTACCTCAATGTGGAGAAGCACTCAAACAAAAAACAGCAAAAAGTCGCACTTTGCTTGCCATTACATTTGAAAGGCAAGACTCATCAAAGGTATTTGACTGCTTTAGTGCTGAGAAGCACTTCTAAAGAAAAAACAAAGGCAAAAAGTCCCACCCTGATTACTGTCACACTTAGTCAAATTTATAAGAAAATAAGCCATTCCCCAATTGATAAATGGTCAAAGGACATGAACAGGCAGTTTTCAGATGAAGAAATCAAATCTATTTATAGGCATATTTGGAACTCAGTTTGGAACTCAAAATCTTTTAAAAATAAATGCTAAAATTTAGTGCTCTAAATCACTTTTGATTAGAGAAATGGAAACTAAAACAACTCTGAAACATCACTTCACATCTATCAGATTGGCTAACATGATAAAAAAAAAAAGGAAAATGATAAATGTTGGAGAAGATGTGGGAAAATTGGAGGCTGATACACTGTTGGTAGAGTTGAGAACTGGTCCAACCAAAGGGCAACCAAAATGTGCATACCCTTTGATACGGCAATACTACTACTAGGTCTGTATCATGAAGAGATCATAAAAAAGAGCCTTATTCATGGTGGCAAAATATTAGAAATTGAGGGGATGCCGATCAGTTGGGGAATGGCTGAACAACTTATGTTATATGGGTGTAATAGAATACTATTGTGCAATAAGAAATGATGAGCAGGAACATTTCAGAAAAACCTGGAAAGACTTGTATGAACTGATGCAAAGTGAAATGAGCAGAACCAAGAAAACACTGTACACAATAACAGCAACATTCTCAGCAAGACAGTGATCCAAGAAAAGTATAAAGGATTTATGAAGGAAAATCCTATCTATATCTAGACAAAAGAACTGATGGACTCTAAATGCTGATGGAAACATATTTTTTACTTACTTTATTCTTTCTTGTGTTTTCTTTTTCCTTTGACCTATTTCATCTTCCACAATTGTGATGAAAATGAAAATATATTTTACATGATTGCATTATGTATAAACTATATCAAACTGCCTATTGTTTTCAGAAGGGGGGGAGGAGGGAGGAAGAAAAATTTGGAACTCAAAATCTTGTAAAAATGAATGCTAAAATTTTTGTTGATATGTAATTGTGGGAAAAATAAAATACTATTTAAAGCAAAAAAATTAGAAATGAACAGGATATTTTTCTTATCTTTACCCCCACATCTATCCCTTCCTTTCCCACCATTTGGACAACTTAACATTAACACAAAAAGTGCTTCTCTGCCACAGTGCCTTGGTTCATACTATTCTTTTCAGTTAGAATGTCCACATTCCACCCCTCTCCTCAAATGATTTTTATTAACAGAAATTTATTTTCTCTCTCTCCTACCCACCCCATCAGGAAAAAGAGTGAACAAAACAACAACCCAGATTCCCTTCTGTAAAAAATATACATAGTTAAGCAAAATAGATTTTCTCATTGGCTATGTACAAGTATAAAAATAGAGATAGATAAATTGTTTCATTTACCATCTTAAGTTATTACCTCTCTGTCAAGAGATGGGTAACATGTTTTATCATCCATCCTCTGGAACCATGGATAGTCACTATATTGATCATAGTTATTGTAACTTTCAAAATTATCATTAAAGTGTTGCTGCTGTTGTATAAAGTGTTCTAGTTCTGCTCATTTCATTTTCCATCAGTTTCTGGAAGTCTTCAGATTGTTCATTTTATAATATCAATGTTTTGTATGGATTTTTCTCCTGCTTCTGCTCACTCCACTCTGCATTATTTCATATAAGGCCTTCCATGTCTCCTTGAAATCATTTATTTTCGTTCATAAAGACCTTTTCCTATTTCTTTGGTCACTTTTGGGCACAGGTCTAGCAGTTGTTGTCACCATTATTTCTTTTGTCTAGTCATTTCCTGACTGTAGTAAACTATTTCTGCTATCATTATACCTCTTACCAACACTAGTCTGTGTTAGTGTAATCTCTCTGACTCTTTTTGTCTCTCTAGCTCTGTCTGTCTCTGTTTCTACCTTTGTCTCTCCCTGTCTCTGTCCTCCTCCCTACTCTCTTCCACCTCCTCTTCCCTACTTTGAAACCTAGTTCATTGCTTTCCTGGCTTTCCAGAAGAAATAACCTTATGAACTAAGCAGATTCAGTCCGACATATACTGCACAACACATATATTTGCCTTGTTTTAATGTCAACATTTTTACTGTATTCGTTAGCTGTAATGTTAGTTTTGAAGGTAGCTCAGCTTTCTATATCTTAGCTGACTAGTGTAACTGACCACACCTGGATGCTTAGTGTCTTCCTTATTAAAAGAAAATTGAATTAAATTGATTATAATCTTTCAGGTGCTTCTGTCTAATTTCTGATCTGCCATCACAAAGAGCTTTGTTATTACATGTGTAAGTCACCAATGGCTTTATCACCTCCCCCTCACAATTCCTATAGGTTTTGGGGCATTTTCTAATTTTCTATGAAAAGCAAAGCAAAGAGAAATCGCCACTGTTGAGATGTAAGCTTTGGGCTCTCTGGGTTCCAAGACACTAAACAGACTGCATACCAACAGACAAAATAACTTTCAGAAAAAAATGTTTTTTCTTAATAAAGCAGCCTATACCTAGGTTCATACAAATGAACCAACAGATGTGACCTATTCCAGTATTTTCTCAGTGATCCCTGGCAAATAACTAACTGAAGCACTCAGCCAAGATTTGTAATGTCTAGGAGCTGTAACTTTTATACTCCTTCAAGAGTAACATCAGCAGATTCTCTCAACAATTTTCCAGCACTTGGACCAGTCATCCAAAAGTTGAAGTAGCTCAAAGATAGAATACTTTTTGTTCCCAAGAGCTAGGGGTTAAAATATTATTGCCAGATTCTTCTAGGAAATCTTCCTGTACTTTTTCTGAATTCTGTGAAGAGGAACCATGCTTAGGAAAACAAAATAAAACAAAATACTCTATTTGTCTCTTCTTGAACTGAGAGACTGTTTTTCCATTTTGTCTTTGTATCCTCAGTGCCTAGCACAGAGCCTTGTATGTACGAGGTACTTAAGAAATATCTGTGAATTTAGTTACACTTGGAGAATGAACCTAGTAACTAATTCCTAGGAAAGTGTTAAGGAGAGTTTCCACAGACTCATGTAAATTATTTTTAAAAAATTATCCTAGGCTTACTCTACCCCTTAGCTTTAGCTTTCCTTAAGACTGAGCTCCTAACTATCCTTCAGCTGGAGGCCTTTCCCAGGCTCCCTCTCTACTAATACTTTCTACTCTGAGATTATCTTCTGTCTATATATTTCTTGGATGAATCTAGTTATTTATGAGCTGTCTTCCCTTTTAGAATGTAAGCTCCTTGAGGTCAGGGACTACTCTCTGTTTCTCTTTGTATGCCTCCCACTGAGGACACAGTGTACTGAGTACTTACTTCATGTAGAATGTAAACTACTTGGGAGTAGAGACTGTTTTACCTTTTTGTACTCATGTTCCCAGTGCCTACCACATAGTAGGTGATTAACAAATGCTTGTTGATAGAATGATTAATCTAGAGCAATGATTTCCAACCTGATACGAAGACTACTGGATTGGAGGGCACACATAATTACTGTAAGAAGTTCTTTAGCCTCAAACATCAAATGTCATAATTTATTTAGACCATAGATTTTATTTAGACCATAGGAAACATGAAGTGTGAATGTAACAACTATTATTTGGGTCCATGATATTATTATAAAGAGGATGTTATTTTTTAAAAGTTTAAGAATTAACCTAGAGTTTGAATGTCCTTCTAGAAATTCACCAGAAAATGACAACCTGTCACAAAATCTTTTTCTCTCTATTTCCATGAAAATCTAAAAGTGAGGGTGGGCGGAGCCAAGATGGTGGCAGGAAAGCAGGAAATTGCTTAAGTTCCCCCACCCCAAATCCCTCCAAACACCAGTAAAAATGGCTCTGAAAAATTCTAGAGCTGTGGAACCCATGAAATAGGAGAAGGAAACAGATCTCCTGCCCAGGAGAGCCTGGATGGTCACCAGGAAGAGTCTATCACATAGTGCTGAAAGCAGAGGGCAGGCCAATGTGAGCCATCCTGGGACAGACCAGACCAGGAGTCAGCCAGCAGAAGAGGCCTTGGGGGCATGAAGCAGTGACCTGTGGTAGTTACCAGACTTCTCAACCCACAAATGCCAAAGAGTAGGTTAGGGGGAAACTGTGGGATGGAGTTCAGAGTGGTTCAGCTGCCAGCTCTGGGGGTGGAGGAGGTCATGCAGTGGTGGCGGTAGCAGCAGCAGGAAGCTCCTGAGGCTGCCTCCAGAGTGCCAGTGTCAGAGAGTTTCCCGAGTCCCTGGCTCATACAGTGGGAGGAATCTAGCTGTGGATCAGAGCGGGAGTACAAGGAGCTCTTTGTGGGCACAAAGGAACATTCTCTTGCTGTGCCCTGATTGGATCTGAATTGTGGTCCTGGTTGGCAGTTCTTGCCTGGGGTGACAGTAGAGTAGAAGTAGCTCTAAAAACAGCAGTACTTGGACCCTAAAGCTTGGGACAAAGTACTCTCTACTCTACAAGTAGTCATACCCTGATGAAAAGCTCAAGGGTCAAGTAGTTGGCTGGGAACATGACAGGCAGCAAAAACAGACTCAGATTCAGACTCAGACTCTAGATTCCTTTTTTGGTGATGAAGAAGATCAAATCATACAGCCAGGAGAAGTCGACAAAGTCAAAGAGCCTACATCAAAAGTCTCCAAGAAAGATATGAATTGGGCTCAGGCCATGGAAGAGCTCAAAAAGCATTTGGAAAAGCAAGTAAGAGAAGTAGAGGAAAAATTAGGAAGAGAAATGAGAGTGATGAAAGAAAACCATGAAAAACAAGCCAATGACTGGCTAAAGGAGACCCAAAAAATACTGAAGAAAATAGGACCTTAAAAAATAGACTAACACAAGAGGCAAAAGAGCTCCAAAAAGCCAATGAGGAGAAGAATGCCTTGAAAGGCAGAATTAGCCAAATAGAAAAGGAGGTACAAAAGACCACGGAAGAAAATACTACCTTAAAAATTAGATTGGAGCAAGTGGAAGCTACTGACTTTATGAGAATCAAGATATTATAAAACAGAACCAAAGGAATGAAAAATGGAAGACAATGTGCAATATCTCATTGGAAAAAAGCACTGACCTGGAAAATAGATCCAGGAGAGATAATTTAAAATTATTGGACTACCTGAAAGCCCTGATCAAAAAAAGAGCCTAGATATCATCTTTCAAGAAATTATCAAGGACAACTGCCCTGATATTCTAGAGCCACAGGGCAAAATAGAAATTGAAAGAATCCACCGATCGCCTCCTCAAATAGAATCCAAAAAGAAATCTCCTAGGAATATTGTTGTCCAATTCCAGAGCTCCCAGATCAAGGAGAAAATACTGCAAGCAGCCAGAAAGAAACAATTTGAATATTGTGGAAACATAATCAGAATAATCCAAGATCTGGCAGCTTCTACATTGAGAGATCGAAGGGTTTGGAATACGATATTCCGCAGGTCAATGGAGCTAGGATTAAAACCTAGAATCACCTACCCAGCAAAACTGAGTATCATGCTCCAAGGCAAAATATGGATTTTCAATAAAATAGAGGACTTTCAAGCTTTCTCAGTGAAAAGACCAGAATTGAATAGAAAATTTGACTTTCAAACACAAGAATCAAGAGAAGCATGAAAAGGTAAACAAGAAAGAGAAATCATAAGGGACTTACTAAAGTTGAACTGTTTTGTTTACATTTCTACATAGAAAGATGATGTGTATGATTCATGAGACCTCAATATCATAGTAGCTGAAAGGAATATGCATATATATATATATATATACATATATGTTTATGTATATATATATATATATATATCTGTGAATGTGCATGTATGTATATAGGTATGGGTATATATATATATATATGTGTGTGTGTGTGTGTATATATATGTGTGTGTATATATATATATATATATATATAGAGAGAGAGAGAGAGAGAGAAAGAGAGAAAGAGAGAGAGAGAGAGAGAGAGAGAGGGAGAGAGGGAGAGAGAGCAGATATAGGGTGAGTTGAAGATGAAGGGAAGATATCTAAAAGAAATAAAATCAACTTAAG